>NC_036871.1:37458665-37463972 GCF_002910315.2 Salvelinus sp. IW2-2015
TCACTGGTTGCCCTTTTCTTGTGGCAACAGGTCACAAATCTTGCTGCTGTGATGGTACACTGTGGAATTTCACCCAATAGATATGAGAGTTTATCAAAATTGGGTTTGTTTTCAAATTCTTTGTGGATCTGTGTAATCTGAGGGAAATATGTGTCTCTAATATGGTCATACATTTGGCAGGAGGTTAGGAAGTGAAGCTCAGTATCCACCTCATTTTGTGCACATAGCCTGTCTTCTCTTGAGAGCCAGGTCTGTCTACAGCGGCCTTTCTCAATAGCAAGGCTATGCTCACTGAGTATGTACATAGTCAAAGATTTCCTTAAGTTTGGGTCAGTCACAGTGGTCAGGTATTCTGCCACTGTATACTCTCTGTTTAGGGCCAAATAGCATTCTAGTTTGTTCTGTTTTTTGTAGGTTCTTGCAATGTGTGAAGTAATTATCTTATTGTTTTCATGATTTGGTTGGGTCTAATTGGCTCTGTCCGGTCTGGTTGTATTTTTGAACAGAGCCCCAGGACCAGCTTGCTTAGTGGACTCTTCTCCAGGTTATGGAAGGTTTGGGAATCACTTCCTTTTAGGTGGTTGTAGAATTTAAATGTTATTTTCTGGATTTTGATAAATAGCAGGTATCGGCCTAATTCTGCTCTGCATGCATTATTTGGTGTTTTACGTTGTACACGGAGGATATTTTTGCAGAATTCTGCATGCAGTCTCAATTTGGTGTTTGTCCCATTTTGTGAATTCTTGGTTGGTGAGCGGACCCCAGACCGCACAACCATAAAGGGCAATGGGTTCTATAACTGATTTATTTTTTGCCAGATACTAATTGGAAAGTCAAATGTTATGTTCCTTTTGATGGCATAGAAGGCCCTTCTTGTCTCTCAGATCGTTCACAGCTTTGTGGAAGTTACCTGTGGCGCTGATGTTTAGGCCGAGGTATGTATCGTTTTTTGTGTGCTCTAGGACAACGGTGTCTAGATGGAATTTGTATTTGCGGTCCTGGCAACTGGACTTTTTTTGGAACACCATTATTTTTGTCATACTGAGATTCACAGGTAACAGAAGTGACAGAATTTGTGCAGAAGATCTAGGTGCTGCTGTAGGCCCTCCTTGGTTGGGGACAGAAGCACCAGATCATCAGTAAACAGTAGACAATTGACTTCAGATTCTAGTAGGGTGAGGCTGGGTGCTACAGACTATTCTAGTAGGGTGAGGTCGGGTGCTGCAGACTATTCTAGTAGGGTGAGGCCTCCATACACTCCTTCCATCTGCTCCCTCTCCTGCTCCACCCCCCCCTCGCTCCCTCCTGCTCACCCCCCCTCGCTCCCTCCCTGCCTCCACCCCCACTCGCTCCCTCCCTGCCTCCACCCCCCCTCGCTCCTCCTGCTCTCCACCCCCCCTACGTCCCCCCTGCCCTCCAAACCCCCCCCTTCCTCCCGCTAACACCCCCCTGCTCCTGTCTTCCACCCGGCCACTCGCTCCCTCCCTCCTCACCCCCCCCTCGCCCCTCCCTGTCTCCACCACTCGCTCCCGTCCCTCGCCTCCACCCCCACTCGCATCCCGAGAGACTTGGGTCTTCTTTCATAGAGTAACAACATGATTGTGCATAGAGGCAGAAATAAGCATGTGCGATCTCGATTCTCTTACTTCTTCTCCAACAGTCTGAAGATGGTGTGCCTATTGGTCAGTGTCAGTGGAGGAAGGGAGAGCGGCAAGGATATTGAGGGCTGACTCAAGTCCTGCTGCTCTCCTCCTTCCATCAGATACATAGGCATCATTCGTAGCGCCAGTAAAATAAAAATAAAAATTGCACATTATTTAAATGTATGCGCTCACTCAGAGGGCACGGCTGTTGCCTCCAGTATGCACGTTATTGGAGCAAATGCATTTTGGGCACTGGTGTTTCTAGACTGCCTTTTTTTAACGTCGTCATCTTTTTTATATAAAAACAACGTGTTATACTCCATATTGTTTAATCAACCAAGTTGTGACCGAAATACTTTAATAGTAGCCTTATGTGTTTTATTTTTTATTAATACCAATTGTTGTTTACGCTATGCTTGTTTTTGCATAATTCTTTGGGATATGGTGGATTTTATGAGGGTTGCAGGATTGGAGTAAAACTCCGTAGCGGATTTGGGTGTCTATTTTTTGTGGTATGGATGAAGTGTATTTGATTGGGGAAATGGGTAATACATTTTCCATGAATTGAAATTAATTAATCATAAATGTGGGGACAGCTGCAAAAACATGACGCTTGACGCTACAAGCTTGGCACACCTGTATGGTTAAGAGTTTGTCCTCCAAGTTATTTTTTCTGCAGATAGGCACGAGAGAGCACCACCTACACTTCCACGATCAGAGCGTCTGTCAGGGATGGATGGTGGAGTCGTCGCTAGACAGCTATTTTTCCAGGTCTCTGCATGAGATGTTCGAATCAAGTTCCAAATCTGGCTCTGCGTTGTGAGCAGGCTCGAAGGACAGACTCCACTGGCAGTCGTGTTTGTCTGTCGTGCTGTGTGCATCGGTTAGGGTGTTGTCTTGCTGGCTTTGGAAGTCAACTCTTTCGGGAGCCCAGTCTGAGGTCCTGAGCGCTCTGGAGGCAGGTTTTTCATCATGGAATTCTCTGTACTATGTTGCTCTGTTCATGCCTCTTCACCCTCGAAATCCTGACCTAGGTCTGCCCTGTCCCTGCCACTGAAAACCCCACAGCATGATGCTGCGCTGCGACCGGCTCTTAGGACCAATGTCCTTCACCATAAGGATGTGCCAGGTTCCTCCAGATGTGACACTGGCATTCAGGTATCTGCAAAGGTTACAGAAAATCTTCGGTGTTCATAAAAATCAGAGAATCTTGTTTCTCCGATTGGTCTGGAGATGTGCCTTAAAGGTGCTTTTTGCAAACTCCAAAGTGGGCTATGGCTGTCCATATGCTTTTTTTGAAAAGAGTTGGTTTCCGTTCTTGGCCACTCTTATGAGGCCATAAAGGGGCCTGCATAGTTGGAGGGATCGCTGCAAGAGGATGGTGTCGCTGTTGGCTGGAGAGGTTCTCGGGCATCGCAGTGGGCCAGCAGGGCCACAGAGGAAATCTGGAGCTCTGTGGATGTGACCATGCAGGTCTTGTTAGCACGACTGCTGTGTGAGGTCGTGATTGCGTGCAGTTTTGGCCGAGGCCGCGGACAGTCTCTATTGAGAAGGGTCTTGGTGGTTCAGTAACATATCTTTCCATTAGAATGATGAAGGCCATCTGTGTTTTGGGACCTTCAGGGCTGCAGGAATATTTTGGTAACCCGCCCTTCCCCAGATCTGTGCCTAAAACAAATCCTAGTCTCGGGGGGCTGCGTAGGATTAACGCCATTACTGGGTGCAGGGAGGCCATTTCTCAGATGGCTTGGTTTTTGCTCTGCATTGCACTGCTCACTGTGAGAACCCGTTATTTTTGTTATTTTTTAATTGACTGCTTTAATTTACGTAGGTCAGTCGTTAAGAACGAAATTTATTTATCAAGTGATTTGGATTTACACACACCAGCTCTAGTTTAAATAGACATGGCGTGTGCCCTTTCCAAATTCTGTCAAATATCAATTGAATTTACTCACAGGTGGACTCCAATCAAGTTGTAGAAAATCATCTCAGGATGATCAATAGAAACAGGATGCCACCTGAGCTCAATTTCGAGTATCATAGGCAAAAGGGTCTGAATACTTAATGTTAAAAATATAACGGATGGTGGGTTGATATGTTATCCATCAGGTAGTTTTTTGGATTTTTCAGTAAGGGCCGACATGGTTGCTCAGGCACCAATTTGTTTTTATAAAGGTATCTGTTTGTTGGGGCTTTGTTCACAATGGTTATGGGTAGTTGTGTGTAATTGATGAGAAAAACATCAACATTTATCAATTTCAAGATATAAATAATAAGGCCTTTGGTAATCCACTTAACAAAATGTTTGGAAAAAATTCAAAGGGTCTGAATACTTTTCAGAATGCAACTGTAAATATGTGAATCACATAAAGTTTAGTTTAGAAATCATTGCCCATTGCATGAAGGCATTAACTTTAATCAAATCACATTTGAATGGGAAAAAAACAGTTCATTGCTACAGAATGTAGTAATTTTATGTCAGACACAGCATATCGCAAAAATGAGATTTTGGTTTATACTACAACCATGTAAAAACATCTTAAACTGAGGCCATGTTGGTTTTTAAAAGCCTGAATCTTTCCAAAATGAAAATTGATTACTTTAATCATCCCGAAGTTTGCCCCTCTAATAAATTTATTTTGTGGAAGTTGCATCCATTTTTTTGTAGTTTTCACACGAAATATAAGCACACAAAATGCATGAAAAACACACAAATTACTGCTGAAGTAGTTTTTGTAATATTTTGCATCAATTCGAGTGTGAGATTTATGTTTGATATAGCCCTACAATATTTGGGGGGCGCAGGGTAATTCAAGCAAAGCCAATATGCGGTGATATTATTGGGCCTATAGCTTTACTCAGCGCAAACCTCATTGCTACAGTACGTTTTTAATTGGTTAATGTTGCAATAGGCTTATGTTTTTTAAGTTGTGTTATAAAAACTAAATATGAAGCAGTAGATTCAGCTTATTGCATTTTGACTCAAAGTGATCTTGACTCAGAGAAGGGGTTGGTGACCATGTTCTATTTAGGCAAATTGGAAGTTTCCCGTCTGGTTAACTACCTATCAACGTTTACCCTTTACTGATGGCAATTGTGATCGAATCGATGCAATAGTTTAGTCATTTCAATGCAACATATCGCAACAAACAAGGGACCCATGTCGCGGGCTAAGAGTTTTGGTTTAGAGCAGAAACGCAATCGGAGTAGATTCCATTGTTGGACACACGACTGCAGACCCGTACTCTACTTCAGACCAGGTGTGGGCATACCAATCAGAAGTTGCAGTAGACTATCATGCAATAGCCATATATGGATCCTGTGGCCATTTACTTTGAACTGGACCTGTGTTTTACAGCTATAGAGCAGTTGTGAGTAATATGCACTTTGTTTTTGAGATAAAGCGAGAGCTGCATGTGCCACTTGTGCATATTTTGTTTCCTAAATCGACTTTTCTAGTTAGTGAATTGAATTTAGCCAAGTTATAGAGCATTATTTAGTAGTTAAGCAAAAGGGGATGATGATTGCCTTCCTAAAGAGCCAAAAGACGATGTAGAATTTCTGACAGCCTTTTGGAAAAGCGATGTCAGGTAAAGAGCTTTTTTTATTGTCTTAAAGAGGCAGTGTTGTATTTTGGAGACAGGCTTGAATAAGCTAATAGCCA
>NC_036871.1:37464614-37478539 GCF_002910315.2 Salvelinus sp. IW2-2015
TCGCCACTCGCTCCCGTTCCCTGCTCCACCCCCCCTCACTCCCTCCCTTGTCTCCAGCCCAGCCACTCGCTCCCGTCTTTCCCACTTTTTATTTTCTAACCTTCTACTACCTTACCTCTCTCTTTATCTCCCCCCCTACCTTCTATTGTCATGTCTCTCTAGTCGCTCTGTTGTCCCGCTTGTTTGGCGTGTGCGTGCAAAACCAGTTCTGTCTCCTGTGAGAGCAGAAGAGGGGCAGGGCCCTCAGAAACGGCAGAGCTCCTGACAGTACTCTCCTTCCCTCTTTTCCCATCAGTCCATCTCTCTCACCTCCCTTCCCTCTCCTCTCCTCCTCCTCCCTCCCTCCTCCCTCCCTCCCTCCCTCCCTCCCTCCCTCTCTCTCGTACCTCCCTGCCCCTCCCATCTTTTACTCCCCCCTCCCTCCGTCTCTCTCTCTCTCTCTTCTCCTCTCCTCACCCCCCCTCTCCTCTCGCATACACCCCCTCCCTCCCTCTCTTCTCTCGTACTCCCCTGCTCCCTATTCTTTACTCTCCCCCTCCCTCAGTTCTCTCTCTCCCCTCACCCCCCCCCTCTCTTCTCTCCTCTCTCTCGTACACCACCTCCCTCCCTCTCTCTCTCGTACCCTCCCTTGCCTCCCCATCTTTTACTCTCCCTCCGCCTCTCTTCTCTCACCCCCTCCTCCCTCTTCTACCGTACCCTCCCTCCCTCCTCTCTCGTACCCTCCCTCTCCGCCTTTCTCTCTCGTACCCCCCTCTCTCTCTCTCGTATCCCCTCCTCTCCCTCCCTCCCTCCTCCCCCTCCTCCCCCTCCCTCCTCCCTCCCTCTCCCCCTCCCTCCCTCCCTCCCCTCCCTCCCTCTCTCTCTCTCGTCTGTACCCCCTCCCTCTCTCTCTCTCGTACCCCCTCCCTCTCTCTCTCTCTCTCTCTCCTCTCTACCCTTCCTCCTCTCTCTCTCTTCTCTCTCATACCCCCTCTCTCTCTCCTCTCTCATACCCCCCTCTCTCTCTCTCTCTCTCCTCTCTCTCTCTCTCTCTCTCTCTCTCTCTCCTCTCTTCTCTCTCGTACCCCCCCTCCCTCTCTCTCTCCCTCTGTCTCACAACTCTTGACTCATCTTCTCATCTTCTCCCCCTGTCACACTCTCTCCCTTTTCTCAAATTTTTCTCTATCCCTTGCTTCCCCCTATCTCTTAGAGTCATTAGCTCAAATCAAGTTACATAGCACCATATTACAGAGTGTTGATGTATCCTGAATGAAATTATTAAAATATACAGACCACAAATTCCAATTGGCTATACTTAAACTCGTTAACATCATCCTCAGCTCTGGCATCTTTCCCAATCCACAAAATGGGAGACACATTTGACCCCAATAACTACCGGGGGACATGCCCAACAGCAACCTTGGAAAAGTGTCTGCATTCATCATAACAGCAGATCGTACATTTCCTCAGTAGAAACAATTACTGAGCAAATGTCAAATGCTTTTTACCAAATTACCGTACGACAGACCACGTATTCACCCTGCACACCCTAATTGACAAACAAATAAACCAAAACAAAGGCAAAGTCTTCTTCATGGTTTGTTGATTTCAAAAAAGCTTTGACTCAATTTGGCATGAGGGTCTGCTATACAGATTGATGGAAAGCAGTGTTTGGGGAAAAAACATACGAAATTATAAAATCCTTGTACACAAGAACAAAAAGTTGAGTTAAAATATTGAAAATTTAAGCACCCCTTCACGACTATATATCCAATGATTAGTAGAGCCTCAGATAGCTGCAGCACCACCTCACCCTACTAGAATATCTGCAGCACCCGGCTCACCCTACTTAGAATAGTCTACAGCACCCACCTCACCCTACTAGAATAGTCTGCAGCACCCGACCTCACCCTACTAGAAATAGTCTCAGCACCCGGCCTCACCCTACTAGAATAGTCTGCAGCACCCGAGTGATGGAGGGAGAGAAAGCAGGGAGTAAGATCTAAGCCTAACTAAATCTGACATCACTGGTAAGAAACGCCAGCCATATACCCTAGCTCATTACATGGGGGTAAAAACGTTCAACCGAACAGACACTCTGCTCCCCCGAACATCAAATAGTCATCGAGCTAGCTAGCACATCACATTAGCACAAGCTAGCTAGCACATCACATTAGCACAAGCTCCTATTAAAGCTAGCAGACAGTAAGTGAAACAGGGCAACATGATTTAACCTAAGCTAAAAGCTATCTCTTGTCTCAGGAACTCGAGTTCTGTCATCTTAGGGGATGCTGTTGACTGCTGCTAACCAAAACAGACACTTACATCATGAGGTGTATTGGTGTCAGTGTTTTCCACAAGCCCATGGAGTAGCCAGCCAATAGAAAAGCAGCCAGCCAGGATCCCCCGAGCCGAGGGGGAAGCTCTATTTTGGCCTCCAGTACATTCTAATGCCTTGTTTCAATCCAAAATACTTTACTACTTTATTGAATTTAACTCTCAGATTGGGATTTTTTTTGTGGTATTGTGTTTACAATTTAAATGACTAAAACATTGATGAATTCAGTGTATTGTTCGTTTTTGGGGGATATCGTCTAGGCCAGGGTTCCACAACTGGCAGCACGCAAGGCAAAATGGTTTTATTTGGCTACTGTAGCACCAAGTCTTCTGTTGATTTAAAAAATATCATTGTTGGAAATAAAAGACTATAAAAACACCAGGAAATCAGCTCCAAGTGATTTTAGTTTGGGGAATCAGTTCCCAAGTATTCCCAAGCATTACAGAGACATGATCATGTACAAATGTAAGCCAGGTTCAACTTATTATGTGTTAGTTCAATATTATATCTGTTTGGGCTTCTGCGGTCAATTTGCAGTCTACAAATGATTTGTAATGATGTTCCGAACCTCTGACCATCTGCTGAAGATAAAATGGGTCCGTGGCTGAATCTAGTTGGTGATCCCTGGTCTAGGACTATTTTATAATTAAGACAACAAACCTTGTCTTCTCTTCAGATTTGTCTTATTTACAGTTTTACTGCAAGATATGAATCGCCACAAAGATGTTTGTTCTTCTAGTGACTGGGTGTATTGATAACACAATCCAAAGACTAATTCATAACTTCACCATGCTCAAAGACTAATTCATAACTTCACCATGCTCAAAGACTAATTCATAACTTCACCATGCTCAAAGACTAATTGATAACTTCACCATGCTCAAAGGAATAGTCAATATCATTTTTTTTATTTTACCCATCTACCAATAGGTGCCCTTCTTTGCGAGGCATAAGCAAAACTTCCCTAGTTTTTGTGGACCTTACAGATAATTGTATGGTCTCTCTCCTCAGTCTGACTGCAACCAGCGTACACAGCACACAACACACTCAGGTACCGGGAGCGGGACAGACCACACTGTCAAACAAGCAGTGTCTCCCTGTTATCGCTCACTTTGTGACTGACAGGCGCCTAACCTATCAATAGATTGCTAAAAGATGTTGTCGGTTCATTCTAGTAGGAGAGGGCTCGGCTGACTTATCTAACTTGTGAATTGTACAAAGTAGCTTAGTTCATTTAAGTGGAAAAAGTACCCGGCTGAAAATGAGTGCGTAACTGGCTGTATAGGCGACAGCTGGCTCTAGTGAAAACACTGGGTGTAAGAGTGTGTGTGTGTGTGTGTGTGTGTGTGTGTGTGTGTGTGTGTGTGTGTGTGTGTGTGTGTTGTGGTGTGTGTGTGTGTGTGTGTGTGTGTGTGTGTGTGTGTGTGTGTGTGTGTGTGTGTGGACTGCAGGCTCAGATACTGTGTGTGATGTGTTTAATCTGAACTCTGGCAACACCCAGCAAAGGACAGGATCTGGCAACAACCAGAAGAGGACAGGATCTGGCAACAACCAGTAGAGGACAGGATCTGGGCAACAACCAGTAGAGACAGGATCTGGCCAAACAGCAGAGGACAGGATCTGGTAACAACAGCAGAGGACAGGATCTGGCAACAACCAGTAGAGGACAGGATCTGGCACAACCAGTAGAGGACAGGATCTGGCAACACCAGTAGGGACAGGATCTGGCACAACCAGCAGAGGACAGGATCTGGCAACAACCAGTAGAGGACAGGATCTGGCAACAACCAGCAGAGGACAGGATCTGGCAACACACAGAGAGGACAGGATCTGGCAACAACCAGTAGAGGACAGGATCTGGCAACAACCAGTAGAGGACAGGATCTGGCAACAACCAGTAGAGGACAGGATCTGGCAACAACCAGTGAGGAAGGATCTGGCAACACACAGTAGAGGACAGGATCTGGCAACAACGTCGAGGGGACAGGATCTGGCAACAACGCAGAGGACAGGATCTGGCAACAACCAGTAGAGGACAGGATCTGGCAACAACCAGTAGAGGACAGGATCTGGCAACAACCAGTAGAGGACAGGATCTGGCAACAACCAGTAGAGGACAGGATCTGGCAACAACAGCAGTAGAGGACAGGATCTGGCAACAACCAGCGGAGGACAGGATCTGGCAACAACCAGTAGAGGACAGGATCTGGCAACAACCAGCAGAGGACAGGATCTGGCAACAACCAGTAGAGGACAGGATCTGGCAACAACCAGTAGAGGACATGATCTGGCAACAACCAGTAGAGCAGGTCTGGCAACAACCAGTAGAGGACAGGATCTGGCAACAACCAGTAGAGGACAGGATCTGGCAACAACCAGCAAGGACAGGATCTGGCAAAACCAGCAGAGCACAGGATCTGGCAACAACCAGTAAGGACAGGATCTGGCAACAACCAGTAGAGGACAGGATCTGGCAACAACCAGTAGAGGACAGGATCTGGCAACAACAGTAGAGGACAGGATCTGGAAACAACCAGCAGAGGACAGGATCTGGCAACAACCAGTAGAGGACAGGATCTGGCAACAACCAGTAGAGGACAGATCTGGCAACAACCAGTAGAGGACAGGATCTGGCAACAACCAGTAGAGGATAGGATCTGGCAACTACACTAGTCCTAATTAATCCTGAGAGGAGAAAACAGAACACAAGCTACAGTATGTGTATTTATTATGGATCCTGCCAAAGCAGCAGCTACTCTTCCTGGGGTCCATTGGTTCCTGCCAAGGCAGCAGCTACTCTTCCTGGGGTCCAGCAAAATTAAGGCAGTTATACATTTTTAAAACATTACAATACATTCATTACAGATTTCACAACACACTAAGTGTGTGTCCTCAGGTCCCTACTCTACTACCACATATCTAAAAACAAATTCCATGTGTACATGTGTGTATAGTCGTATGTTATTGTGTATTTGTATACATGTGTCTTTATGTTTTGTCTCTCTCACATCCGCGTTCCATGTATTTTTTATCCATTTTTAATATAATTTTCTGCTGGCATGAGTTACTTGATGTGGAATAGAGTTCCATGTGTCATGGCTCTATGTAGTATTGTGCCCCTGCCAGTCTGTTCTGGACTTGGGGACAGTGAAGAGACCTCTGGTGGTGTGTGTTGGGGTATGAATAAGTTGGCTGTTCCAGTAAACAAACAGACAGTAGCATGGAGAGATAATCCCCAAACAGACAGTAGCATGGAGAGATATTCCCAAACAGACAATAGCATGAAGATAATCCCCAAACAAACAGTAGCATGAAGAGATAATCCCAAACAGACAATAGAATGAAGATAATCCCAAACAAACAGTAGCATGAAGAGATATCCCCAAACAGACAATAGCATGAGAGAATACCCAAACAAACAGTAGCAGAAAGAGATAATCCCCAACAGACAGTAGCATGGAGAGATAATCCCCAAACAGACAGTAGCATGAAGAGATAACCCCAACACAGACAGTAGCATGGAGAGATAATCCAAACAGACAGTAGCATGAAGAGATAATCCCCAAAACAGACAGTAGCATGGGAGAATCACGCACTAAGTCAACAGAGACTCACAGCATGGAGAAACATAATCCCCAACAAGAAAGCTAGTAGATAATCCCACAGACAGCACTAATATCACCAGAATCATGACTCCCTATCTCAGTAGCCTATATACCATATCTTGCTCTTCACACTACTCCCATGTCACGATGTCCTATACCTGTCCTAATCGACTCTTATAACTTCCATCCCATCTACTCTCTTACCCTCACCTCGACCAGCTCTCTCCTTCTTCTGACCTTTTCCCTCCATACTCAATTCTTCTCTTCTTTCCCCCTCTCATCCGCCTATCTCTACACTTTCATAGTTCTTCCTCTTTCCCCCACTCTCCTCAACTCACTCTCACGTTTTTCCTTCCCTCCTCTTCTCTATCCCTCTTCATCTCTACCTTATCCCTCCATCGCCTATCCCCCTCCTCTCTACCTTTTCCCTTCCCTCCTCCCTCTCCATCTCTCCTTTTTCTTCCTCCATCTCTCCATCCCTCTCCATCTCTACCTTTTCCCTTCCCTCCATCCTCTATCCCTCTCCCTCTCTCTTTTCCCTTCCCTCCATCCTCTCCATCTCTCCCTTTTCCTTCCCTCCCTCCTCATCCCTCCCATTCTCCTTTTCCCTTCCCTCCATCTCTCTATCCCTCTTCCATCTCTCACCTTTCCCTTCCCCCCAATCTCTCTATCCCTCTCCATCTCTTTTTCCCTTCCTCATCTCTCTATCCCTCTTCACTCTTACCTTTTCCCTTCCCTCCATCTCTCCTCTCTACCTTTCCCTTCCCTCCATCTCTCTATCCCTCTCATCTCTACCTTTCCCTTCCCTCCATCTCTCTATCCCTCTCCATCTCTACCTTTTCCTTCCCTCCATCTCTCTATCCCTCTCCATCTCTACCTTTTCCCTTCCCTCCATCTCTCTATCCCTCTCCACCTCTACCTTTTCCCTTCCTCCATCTCTCTATCCCTCTACACCTCTACCTTTCCCTTCCCTCCATCTCTCTATCTTCTCCATCTCTACCTTTCCCTTCCCTCCATCTCTCTATCCCTCTTCATCTCTACCTTTCCCTTCCCTCCATCTCTCCATCCCTCTCCATCTCTACCTTTTCCTTCCCTCCATCTCTCTATCCCTCTCCATCTCTCCTTTTCCCTTCCCTCCATCTCTCTATCCTCTCCATCCTCTACCTTTTCCCTTCCTCCATCTCTCTATCCTCTCCATCTCTACCTTTTCCCTTCCCTCCATCTCTCTATCCTCTACACTCTCCTTTCCCTCCTCCATCTCTCTATCTCTCTCCATCTCTACCTTTTCCTTCCTCCATCTCTCTATCTCTCTCCATCTCTACCTTTTCCCTTCCTCCTCTCTATCTCTCTCACCGACGTGTGATGACCCTCCACTCTGTCTGCCGTATTCTTTTCTTTGCTCTTGTTTTCCTTATTAGGATGTCGGTGGGCGGAGCTGGAGGTCGTCAGCGAAATGGGACACACCTGGGCCGGTTGTGTCCTGGTATAAATACACCTCTTCCCATCATTGAGGAGACTCTCTCCATCAGACACACCTGTATTGTATTGTTGGTGTGCATTTTGTTTGTGGCTTGTTTGTTTTTTGCATCTTTCAACATCCTCATTACACATCTATACAGTCGGGCCAAAAGTTTTGAGAATGAACACAAATATTAATTTTCACAAAGTTTGCTGCTTCAGTGTCTTTAGATATTTTTGTCAGATGTTACTATGGAATACTGAAGTATAATTACAATCATTTCATAAGTGTCAAAGGCTTTTATTGACAATTACATAAAGTTGATGCAAAGAGTCAATATTTGCAGTGTTGACCTTTCTTTTCAAGACCTCTGCAATCCGCCCTGGCATGCTGTCAATTAACTTCTGGGCCACATCCTGACTGATGGCAGCCCATCTTGCATATCAATGCCTGGTTTGTCAGAATTTGTGGTTTTTGTTTGTCCACCCGCCTCTTGAGGATTGACCACAAGTTCTCAATGGGATTAAGGTCTGGGGAGTTTCCTGGCCATGGACCCAAAATATCGATGTTTTGTTCCGGAGCCCCTTAGTTATCACTTTTGCCTTATGGCAAGGTGCTCCATCATGCTGGAAAAGGCATTGTTCATCAACAAACTGTTCCTGGATGGTTGGGTGAAGTTGCTCTCGGAGGATGTGTTGGTACCATTTTTTATTCATGGCTGTGTTCTTAGGCAAAATTGTGAGTGAGCTCACTCCCTTGGCTGAGAAGCAACCCCACGCATGATGGTCTCAGGATGCTTTACTGTTGGCATGACATAGGACTAAACTTGTCTTCTCCGGACAAGCTTTTTTCCGGATGCCCCAACAAATAGAATATTGCAGAATATCAGTCTGATGTTTTTCCTGGAGAGAAGTGGCTTCTTTGCTGCCCTTCTTGACACCAGGCCATCCTCCAAAAGTCTTCGCCTCACTGTGCGTGCAGATGCACTCACACCTGCCTGCTGCCATTCCTGAGCAAGCTCTGTACTGGTGGTGCCCAATCCGCGAGCTGAATCAACTTTAGGAGACGATCCTGGCGCTTGCTGGACTTTCTTGGGCACCCTGAAGCCTTCTTCAAAACAATTGAACCAATCTCCTTGAAGTTCTTGATGATCCGATAATGGTTGATTTAGGTTGATTTAGGCAATATCCTTGCCCGTGAAGCCCTTTTTGTGCAAAGCAATGATGACGGCACGTGCTTCCTTGCAGGTAACCATGGTTGACAGAGGAAGAACAATGATTCCAAGCACCACCCTCCTTTTGAAGCTTCCAGTCTGTTATTCGAACTCAATCAGCATGACAGAGTGATCTCCAGCCTGTCCTCGTCAACACTCACACCTGTGTTAACGAGAGAATCACTGACATGATGTCAGCTGGTCCTTTTGTGGCAGGGCTGAAATGCAGTGGAAATGTTTTTAGGGGATTCAGTTCATTTGCATGGCAAAGAGGGACTTTGCAATTAATTGAAATTCATCTGATCACTCTTCATAACATTCTGGCGTATATGCAAATTGCCATCATACAAACTGAGGCAGCAGACTTTGTTAAAATGTATATTTGTGTCATTCTCAAAACTTTTGGCCACGACTGTACACGCAACCACTCACTAACCCTACTGATTACTGACTACACACACCATTGTTAATTGTATATATGTTACCTCAGTTAATAAATATATTTTTGATATTCCTTATCTCCACATTGTCTCCCTTTTTGTTACGGGCTTTGAGCCGGTTCGTGACACATGTCCAGCCCATTTATCCCCTCTCATCCATCAGTTGTATCCCTCCCTCCCCTCTTTCCCACCTCTCACCCTCTCCAATCTACCCCACCCCTCCTCCCCCTCCAATCTACCCTACCCATATCTGCCTGAATATGTCTGAATGATGCCACATTCACAGAAATCTAACAGCCAGGAGACACAAGACGATGTCAAAAACAAGAACATACTTTCTCACTCTCACCTTTGGACATTTTCTGGGGATACATTTGTCACAAAGTGTTTCACAGCAACCTGGTCATAAAACCCCAAAGAGAAGGTAGAGACAGGGGCAGAGACAGAGACAGGGGCAGAGACAGAGACAAAGGCTGAGATAGAGACAGAGTCAAAGACTGAGACAGGGGCAGAGACAGAGACAAAGGCTGAGATAGAGACTGAGACAGAGACAGGGCCAGAGACAAAGGCTGAGATAGAGACAGAGACAAAGGCTGAGAGAGGCAGAGACAAAGGCTGAGACAGAGACAGAGACAGGGGCAGAGACAAATGCTGAGATAGAGACAGGAGCAGAGACAATGGCTGAGAAAGAGACAGAGACAAAGGCTGAGAAAGAGACAGAGACAGGGGCAGAGACAGGGGCAGAGACATAGACAGGGGAAGAGGCAGTAGTGTGTTAAAACTGGAGCTACAGCTATAAGCTAGGCTATATAGGCCATGTTATACAAGCTAAACTATACAAGCTAAACTAGGCTATATAAGCTAAGCTAAATAAAATAGGTTACAGTATATAGGMTAGGCTATATAAGCTAAACTATAAAAACTAGGCTATATAAGCTAAACTATAAAAACTAGGCTATATAAGCAAGGCTATATCAATGAGGTTAAATAAGATAGGCTATATAAGGTAGGCTATATAAGCTATGCTATATAAGCTAGGCTATATAAGCTAGGCTACATAAACTTGGCTATATAAACTAGGCTATATAAGCTAGGCTATATAAACGTGGCTATATTTATTTTATTTRWAWWWWWTTATTTTACCATTATTTTACCAGGTAAGTTGACTGAGAACACGTTCTCATTTGCAGCAACGACCTGGGGAATAGTTACAGGGGAGAGGAGGGGGATGAATGAGMCAATTATAAACTCCCCATAAACTTGGCTATATAAGCTACGATAGATAAGCTAGGCTATATAAGCTAGGCTATATAAGCTAGGCTATATAAGCTAGGCTATATAAACTTGGCTATATAAGCTACGATAGACAAGCTAGGCTATATAAACTACGCCATATAAGCTAGGCTATATAAACTACGCCATATAAGCTAGGCTATATAAACTTGGCTATATAAGCTACGATAGATAAGCTAGGCTATATAAGCTAGGCTATATAAACTAGGCTATATAAACTAGGCTATATAAACTAGGCTATATAAACTAGGCTATATAAACTAGGCTATATAAGCTAGGCTATATAAGCTAGGCTATAACTCAGTGATCTGTAGTGATGCTAGAGAAAGGGCTGAGGCTAGGCTTTTGGCAGGCCAGGGAAGCTGAATGGTTTTCACGCACGCACGCACGCACGCACACACACACACACCCCCCAACAGTCCTGATCTGAAGAGACAACCAACTGTCCACATTCATTTTCCAAACTGACAAATGGTCACGGTACCCCAACTCTCATTTTTGTTTTCATAAAGACAAACTCTGGAAGAAAGAAWSCTGGTTAGCTCGGCAATTATCTCAATGTCAAGGCAGAGTAGGGTTGGCCGGCGTCATCTTTGTCCTATCGTGATTATATGTACTCATAAAACATTGTGACATATACGATGGTATCGCCTGTTATTGGCCAACCCCCCCACAAAAATGCGTGGGGAAAAAAGAACCGTTGGGCTATAGTGCAAAAYTGCAAGCTACAACTGAATGAATCATGACAAAAGATAATGTTGTTGAAAGCCTGGGTAGATTCTAAGCGCAGGCAAATACACTAGATATACAAAAGTATGTGGACACCGCTTCAAATGAGTAGATCTGGCTATTTCAGCCACCCCCGTTGCTGACAGGTAAATCGAGCAYACAGCCAATTGGATACAAGAAATTGGGGAGAAAAAGCGGTAAAAAAACAAATAAATAAATARAAATGGTTTGTCGAGATCGGTGTGGAAGAATTTGACTGACCTGCACAGAGCCCTGACCTCAACCCCATCAAACACCTTCGGGATGAATTGGAACACAGACTGCGAGCCAGRCCTAATCGCCCAACATCAGTGCACAACCTCACTAATGCTCTTATGGCTGAATGGAAGGAAGTCCTCACAGCAATGTTCCAACATCTAGTGGAAAGCCTTCCCAGAAGAGTGGAGGCTGTTATAGCAGCAAAGAGGGGACCAACTCCATATTAATGCCCGTGATTTTGGAATGAGATGTTGGACGAGCAGGTGTCCACATACTTTTGATCATGTAGTGTAGTTTCTAATATTCCTTTAAGTTGTAGCTTCAGCATGGAACAGTGTGCCGTGTCTGTGTCTGGCATACATGATGGAGCAAAGCTCCAAGCTGATGAGGAATGGGCTGTCTCTCACATGATGGAGCAAAGCCACAGTCAACTGACGAGGAACGGGCTGTCTCTCACATGATGGAGCAAAGCCACAGTCAACTGACGAGGAACGGGCTGTCTCTCACATGATGGAGCAAAGCCACAGTCAACTGACGAAGAACGGGCTGTCTCTCACATGATGGAGCAAAGCTCCAAAGCTGACCGAGGAACGGGCTGTCTCTCTCATGATGGAGCAAAGCCACAGTCAACTGAGAGGAACAGGCTGTCTCTCACATGAGGAGCAAAGCCACGGTCAACTGACGAGGAACGGGCTGTCTCTCACATGTGGAGCAACGCACAGTCAACTGACGAGGAACGGGCTGTCTCTCACATGATGGAGCAAAGCCACAGTAACTGATGAGGAATGGGCTGTCTCTCACATGATGGAGCAAAGCCACAGTCAACTGACGAGGAACGGGCTGTCTCTCACATGATGGAGCAAAGCCACAGTCAACTGATGAGGAATGGGCTGTCTCTCACATGATGGAGCAAAGCCCAGTCAACTGTGAGGAATGGGCTGTCTCTCACATGATGGAGCAAAGCCACAGTCAACTGACGAGGAAACGGGCTGTCTCCACATGATGGAGCAACGCCACAGTCAACTGATGAGGAATGGCTGTCTCTCACATGATGGAGCCAAAGCCAGTCAACTGACGAGGAATGGGCTGTCTCTCACATGATGGAGCAAAGCCACAGTCAACTGACGAGGAATGGCTGTCTCTCACATGATGGAGCAAAGCCACAGTCAACTGATGAGGAATGGGCTGTCTCTCACATGATGGAGCAAAGCCACAGTCAACTGATGAGGAATGGGCTGTCTCTCACATGATGGAGCAAAGCCACAGTCAAACTGACGAGGAAGGCTGTCTCTAACATGATGGAGCAAAGCCACAGTCAACTGACGAGGGAATGGGCTGTCTCTAACATGATGGAGCAAAGCCACAGTCAACTGACGAGGAACGGGCTTCTCTAACATGATGGAGCAAGCCCAGTCAACTGACGAGGAATGGCTGTCTCTCACATGATGGAGCAAAGCCACAGTCAACTGATGAGGAACCTGTCTTACTGTAGTTGAGTTAGTTATAAATCATGGGCTGGATAGATACAAAGTCTACCTTCTACAGAGCTGGATAATTGCTTTGTGCCTCATTCTCCTCTCTTAATAGCCTATTGTTTGTTCTACTGTATCTCTCGTTAAACTGTGATTGGGAATAGACTATGCCTATAGACTCACACTTTCCTTCCTTGTCATTTTTGAAAGTGRCAACTTACTTCCTTCCAACTTTAGGACAACAGTACCTTGTTAGGGCTATTAGAATATTTGGGAAATAGGCTAACTTTAATTTGTCTTAAAGCTTTAATGATAGGCCTAGTAGGAGGATAGGTTATTGGCCATTTGGTTTTCAACCTCCAATGGAGAGATTAGGGATTTTCCCTCCCTGGACAGATAAATCAAACAACTTTATGAGATGGAACTCCGTTAGATTCATTGACTGCTTGATTGGGAGAGAAGGCATTCCTGCTTAAAACAACACTGCATGGAGAGACAAGAGAATATAGCTATGTTTTTTAAAAACAGCTAGACACAATAAAGTTAAGGAGTGTCTGTTATAAAAAATGAACAGGTTTAGGCTATAAGGCCYATGCATCCGAGAGAGAGAGAAGGCAAGGGAGAGAGCAAGAGTGCGAAAGCGTGAGAGAGCGCTATCTCTCACGCACGCTCTCATGCACTCACTTGCTCGCTTCTTTCTCTCTCTCTCTCTTCTTGCTCTCTCTCTCTCTCTCTTCTTGCTCTCTCGCACACGCACGCACGCACACACACACACACACAGTTCTGCTGACCCCTTGGTCCTCACAGCCCTGTCGTTATGGAAACGGGGTTGACGGGCGGCTGGCCCAGGTCCCAGTGTCGGCACCGCCGGTAGGGGATCTGTCTGTGTTGCTATGGTGACCACAGAACGAGTGTACAAGGTGTGTGTGTGTGTAGGCGAAATGTATACTTATGTAACAGCATCACGACCTTGCCGAACAAACTCCATCATGCCTTATACCATAACACACAAAGAGAGAGAGAGGTTATGTAAGAACACAGAGGATAGTAGAGCTGGGAATTATCAGAAACATCACGGTTCCATATTGTCACGATACTAAGGTGCCGATACAATATGTATTGTGATTGTCATGAATCTA
>NC_036871.1:37478564-37485113 GCF_002910315.2 Salvelinus sp. IW2-2015
CGCGGAATTCTGCAAATGTATCGACTTACTATGTAACAGCTCACGACCTTGCCCCGAAACAAAACACAATCCATCATGCCTATGTATACCATAACACACAAAGAAAGAGAGGTTATGTCAAAACACAAGGGATAGTAGAGCTGGGGGAATTATTCAGAAAACATCAACTGCGTTCATATTGTCACGACTACCTAAGGTGCCGATACGAATATTTATTGTGATGTCAAATTGTGAATCTAGGATGTATTGTTGATTGTCATGAATCTACTATGTCATTGTAGATTGTCATGAATCTATATGTATTGTGATTCTCATGAATCTAGATGTATTGTGATTCTCATGAATCTAGTGTATTCGTATTTCTCATGAATCATATATAGATATGCGTGCATCTTGATCTTCTCATGGAATCTAGAATATATCTGTATTGCTAGTAGGAGATTCTCATGAATCTAGATTCTGTATTGTTGATTCTCATGAAGCAATTATTGTGATTCTTGAAATCTAAGATGTATTGGATTCTGCAGTGAATCTAAATGTATTGTGATTGATACTGTGATTTTATATTTATCCATGTTTCTAAACATACAGTTCACCATAAATCTGCTGCAGAGGGACAAGGGAGAACATGCGTTTTGATCAGTCAGGGGGGAAAAAATGTGCTGAAAACTAATTTCCTATTTAAAAAGAAGATGGACAACAAGCTATGAAGGAAAAATACTGGTTTTGGTGCAGGTACAGCCAACTAGTGCAAAAATAACATTGCGATAGTCAAAATGATACGTTATATAGTCAAAAACAATATCCCTCATCAACTCATCCCTGACCACTGTCTGCGCCCACTTCAAAAWGGCCCGAGTCGCTCCCCTCCTCAAGAAACCAACACTCGACACACCTGACGTCAAAAACTATAGACCTGTATCCCTTCTTTCTTTCCAAAACACTTGAGCGTGCTGTCTCTGATCAACCTTCTCRTTATCTCTCACAGAACCATCTTCTTGACCGTAACYAGTCAGGCTTCAAGACAGGTCACTCAACTGAGACTGCTCTTCTCTGTGACTGAGGCTCTCCGCACTGCCAAAGCTGACTCTCTCTGTGTTCTCATCCTGCTAGATCTATCTGCTACCGTCGACACTGAACCACCAGATCCTCCTCCCCACCCTCTCTGAGCTGGGCATCTCAGGCTCTCCACCCTCTCTGAGCTGGGCATCTCAGGCTCTGCACACTCTTGGATTGCATCCTACCTGGCAGGCCGCTCCTACCAGGTCACAAGGAAAGGATATGTGTCTGCACCACAGAATCTCACGACTCAGGTCTCGGTTCTAGGCCCTCTCTTCTTCTCTCTATACACCAAGTCACTAGGCTCCGTCAGGACCTCCCATCGTCTCTCCTATCATTGCTATGCGGATGACACAACTACTTTTCTCCTTCCCCCCTTCTGACACCCAGATGGAGACACACATCTCTGCGTGCCTGGCAGATATCTCAACTTGGATGACGGCCCAACACCTCAAGCTCAACCACGACAAGACGGAGCTGCTCTTCCTCCCGGGGAAGACCTGCCCGCTCAAAGGCCTCTCCATCACGGTTRACAACTCCACAGTGTCGCCCTCCCAGAGTGCAAAGAACCTTGGCGTGACCCTGTACAACACCCTGTCGTGCACTGCAAACAAATAACTCACTCCTTCAGGTTCATGCTCTACAACATCTGTAGAGTATGACCCTACCTCACACAGGAAGCAGCGCATGTCCTAATCCAGGCCCTTGCCATGTCCCATCTGGAAGCTAGGAGTCCCCGCCCATCTTGTGAAAACATCTGAAACCCTACCTCTTCAAAGAGTATCTTAAATAATCCTCCTCCTCACCTCGACCCCCCCCCCAAAAAAAACTGAACCAGCACTTGCACTTGACCCCACCCCCCCAAACCCCTTTCTAGCTTTGACTCTACTGATATCTACTTTATAGAGGAAAAATGTATTTTCTATGACTGTGATTGGGTTGTCCCCACCTAGCTGTCTGAAGATGATGTTCTGACTATGACTGTGATATGTTGGTTGTCTCACCTAGCTTCTGAAGATGAATGTACTGATCATGGACTGTGATATGTGGTTGTCCCACCTAGCTGATCTGAAGATGAATGTACTGACTATGACTGTGATATGTGGTTGTCTCCAACCTAGCTGTCCTGAATAGCAGGAATGTACTCGACTATGACTCGTAGATATGGTGGTTGTCCCACCTAGCTGTCTGAAGTGACTGTTGATATGTGGTTTGTCCCACTAGCTATCTGAATAGTAACAAACTTGTGATATTGCTGGTTGTCCCAACAGCTGTCTGAAGTGGACTGTGATGATGTGGTTGTCCCCCTAGCTTCTGAAGTGACTGGTGAATATGTGGTTGTCCCACCTAGCTATCTCTAGAAGTTGCTGTGATATGTGTGGGTTTGTCCCACCTACGCTATCTGAAGATGAATGTACTGACTATGAACTGTGATACTGTGGTTGCCACCTATGCTGTCTGAAGAGACTGCTGGATATTGTGGTTGTTCCACCTAGCTTATCTGTAGTATTGAAATGTACTGACTTATGACATGTGATACCTGCTGGTAGTCCACCTAGTGCTTTCTGAAGATGAATGTACTGACTATGACTGTGATTATGTGGTTGTCCCACCTAGCTATCTGAAGATGAATGTACTGACTATGACTGTGATATGTGGTTGTCCCACCTAGCTGTCTGAAGATGAATGTACTGACTATGACTGTGATATGTGGATGTCCCACCTAGCTGTCTGAAGAGGAATGTACTGACTATGACTGTGATATGTGGATGTCCCACCTAGCTGTCTGAAGATGAATGCACTAACTGTCGCTCTGGATAAAAGTGTCTGATAAATGATAAAATGTAAATCCCAATATGTAACTGTATCGATTTTTCCCCCATCACTAGAGAGAGAGAGAGAGAGAGAGAGAAAATGAAGGGCAGATGAAGGTCAAAGTTAAAGAGAGAGGAAAGAGGTCAATGACCCCTACACAGTAGAACATGACCGACATGGATTTTTTAAGAACGATACCGATTTTGGGGCGTCAAGGATGCCAGTGGCTGATATTTTAGGCCGATATTCAATATTATTAAATTGGATGACAACATTTCCCAGAGACAGCCATGTATACATTATAATGCAAACATTTTAAAACCAAACAATAGATTTAACTTTGTTTTTACCAATCTAACAAAATAACAGAATGTTAATAATTATATTTGAATGGTAAATCTCTTGATAAACTGGGTAAATTAAGATGGCACAGGCCTACTCACAATACAGGCGAATGCATATTCAACAGAAGTGTGTGCACACATTGAGTTATTTAGCTTGTTTTGGCTGACCAGTGGAGTCTACGATGCTCCAGGTTCCATTTGGGACTTATGTTAGCCTACTGATCAACATTTACAAGCATCCCTCAAGCAAGTCACACCTGTATGGAAAGACATCATATAGGCACTGCTGTTAGTTTGACAATATAAAATAACATCTATTCAATGCAAATGGGTCCAACATAACGTCATGATTTGTGATCACGGATGCTTATGAAACTAGTATTTTTTGTCATTTTCCATGACATGGAAAATGTATTTCTGTCAGCTGTCAGGACGCATCTCTAAACAACTCAGCCGCCAGGACTAAATGTAAAAATAAACTAAATTGGCTAGTTCAGCTTTCCGTCAAGAAATGGACTTGATCGTACTGCTACGATGTGATAGAGTGAAGCTGTAACTCCGCTCCCTTTCACATCTCTCTCCATCGCTCATACAGTGCCTTGCAAAAGTATTCATCCCCTTTCGTGATTCCTATTTTGTTGCATTACAACCTGTAATTTAAATAGATTTTTATTTGGATTTCATGTAATGGACATACACAAAATAGTCCAAATTGGTGAAGTGAAATGAAAAAAATAACTTGTTTTAAAAAATTCTAAAATATAAAAACTGAAAAGTGGTGCGTGCATATGTATTCACCCCCTTTACTATGAAGCCCCTAAATAAGATCTAGTGAAGTCAATTACCTTCAGAAGTCAGATAATTAGTTAAATAAAGTCCACCTGTGTGCAATCTGAGTGTCACATGATTTCAGTATATATACACCTGTTCTGAAAGGCCCCAGATGTCGGCAACACCACTAAGCAAGGGGCTCCACCAAGTTAGCGGCACCATGAAGACCAAGGAGCTCTCCAAACAGGTCAGGGACAAAGTTGTGGAGTAGTACAGATCAGGGTTTAGTTCTAAAAAAAAAAAAATAATAATTTGAACATCGCACGGAGCACCATTAAATACATTATTTTAAAAAATGGAAAGAATATGGCACCACAACAAACCTGCCAAGAGAGGGCTGCCCACCAAAACTCATGGACCAGGCAAGGAGGGCATTAATCAGAGAAGCAAAAAAGAGACCAAAGATAACCCTGAAGGAGCTGCAAAGCTCTACAGCAGAGATTGGAGTATCTGTCCATAGGACCACTTTAAGCCTTACACTCCACAGAGCTGGGCTTTACGGAAGAGTGGCCAGAAAAAAAACATTGCTTGAAGACAAAAATAAGCAAACCTGTTTGGTGTTCACCAAAAGGCATGTGGGAGACTCCCCAAACATATGGAAGAAGGTACTCTGGTCAGATGACACTAAAATTGAGCTTTTTGGCAATCGAGGAAAAAGCTTTGACTGGCGGAAACCTAACACATCTCATCACCCCAAGAATACCATCCCCACAGTGAAGCATGGTGGTGGCAGCATCATGCTGTGGGGATGTTTTTCATCGGCAGGAACTGGGAAACTGGTCAGAATTGAAGGAATGATGGCTCTAAACACAGGGAAACCTGTTTCAGTCATCCAGAGATTTGAGACTGGGATGGAGGTTCACCTTCCAGCAGGACAATGGCCCTAAGAATACTGCTAAAGCAACACTTGAGTGGTTTAAGAGGAAACATTTACACATCTTGGAATGGCCTAGTCAAAGCCCAGACCTCAATCCAATTGAGAATCTGTGGTATGACTTAAAGATTGCTGTCCACCAGCGGAACCCAKCCAACTTGAAAGATCTGGAGCAGTTTTGCCTTGAAGAATGGGCAACAATCCCAGTGGCTAGATGTGCCAAGCTTATGGAGACATACCCCAAGAGACATGCAGCTGTAATTGCTGCAAAAGGTGGCTCTACAAGGTATTGATTTTGGGGGGGTGAATAGTTATGCACGCTCAAGTTTTCAGTTTTTTGTCTTACTTCTTGTTTGTTTCACAATAAAACATATTTTGCATCTTCAAAGTGGTAGGCATATTGTGTAAATCAAATGATACAAACTCCCAAAAAATACATTTTCATTCCAGGTTGTAAGGCAACAAAATAGGAAAAATGCCAAGGGGGTGAATACTTTCGCAAGCCGCTGTATCACTTTCTGCTGTTTACTGCTACTATAAGAACTAGCTCAATGGCGATGACATTTGCTACGGAGACATAAATGTSCATAATTTCTAACAAGGAGAGTGAGGGTAGGAAAAAAAATGAAACGACGATGCAGGTTCTGTCTGAATGACTCACATTTGCCCATAGTTTGAGAAGTGAGAATGCACACGCGCTGATCTACATACAGCTTTCTTGGTTCATAAACATGCAGGAAGATTCTTAGGTAGCTAAACCTATTTCCAACCTTAATTTAGGAATTTTAAAACACTTAATTCTTTCCCTATTACGACAATCATCTAATCCAACTATCAACTGTCAATGTACGTATAAGATTGTGGCTGGTCAGATCAGCACACCAGTAAATAACCTTACCCTGCAAGTCAGATGGCTAGTTGCTGAAAATGGTGCATGTTCAATATGATAACCAGCTAAGGTTAGCTAGTTACGTTGGCTATTAGCTCCTATCTGATATCTTAGCACCATGTTTATCTAGCTAGCTAGCTAGCATAGTAGCTAGTATAGCTAACTAGCTAATACCAGAGGTGAAAGGGTTAGTTATCATAATCTTCGATAACAGGTCACACAGCTATTTGCTTAGCTAGCTAGCTTGATTATTGCATGCATGTCCGGGCACGTCAACACGAGCCTGATTATTAGTGAGTTAACAAAAACTAATATTTGCAACAGAAGTTTGATTTTAGTGACTGTGTCAATTAATACATTTCTCAATACTGTATATTTCTGTTGGAGAATGAGCTAGCTGGCTGCTTACTTTCCCAGCTAGACATTCAGCAGCACTACGCAGTGCTCGTGGCTCAGACGGTGAGTGGTGGCTGGCATAGCAACAATTGCTATGTAGAGGGACTATCAACAAAGCCAACAGAGAATGGCCGATAGCTGATAGACTAGAAAAGGCCAATGTCGGCCCGATATATCGGCTCGGCTGATTATCGATCGTTTTCTACTACACAGGTATGGTCATACGGCCCTGGGCCCTGTGTGTGTTAGTGGAGACAACGAGCAGTACAGCCTAAGGGAAAACACAGATCAGCTACCACCTGTCTATATCTGTGTGTGTGTGTGTGTGTGTGTGTGTGTGT
>NC_036871.1:37485248-37491300 GCF_002910315.2 Salvelinus sp. IW2-2015
GTGTGTGTGTGTGTGTGTGTGTGTGTGTGTGTGTGTGTGTGTGTACATGTGTGTGTGTACATGTGTGCCTGCGTAGGACGGTGATAATCTGTCTCCTTAGGAAACGTCCTAAATGTAGTGACCTAAACATAGTCGACATCTCTGGCCCCCCTACGGAACAAATTTGTAGCAGTGGAATCAATACACATCTACATTAGTTACAATTATGATGGAAGAAATCAGAAGAGGTGGAAAGCCTGCTGGACTCTGTAAGGCCATGGGAGAGTTGAGAGAACTGTGCACTAGACCCAGATCCTCTGTTCATAATCCCCCCCCCCAAAAAAACCACTCAGTTGACACTTGTGAGCCATGTATGATTTACAGCTAAACAGGGTTCCCTCCCTCCCTGAGCTCAGTCTGTCTTTCTATCTTTCTGTTGACCATCCATTCTATTCATCTGTCATGTCATGTCATTACATTGATCAAGGAGGATGAAATGAAGTAATTGTATATCTTTCTAATAGTGCTTTGAAAAGGCATGCAGTATGTGTGTCATCAGAGGGCCTTGGGTTTTAAAGCAGTCTGACCTAACTGAAGCCTTGAGTACTCAATCTTCAAATAGACTCTGGTATTGTCATCATTACGAAGTAATCTGCCTATTCATCTGGGAATCAACTGAAAACAAGAACCACTTAACTAATGCTGTGTGCGTGCGTGCATGTGAAATGTAAAACACGGACCACTTAACTACTGCTGTGTGCGTGCGTGCATGTGAAATGTAAAACACGGACCACTTAACTAACATGTTGTGTGCGTGCGTGCATGTGAAATGTAAAACACGGACCACTTAACTACTGCTGCTGTGCGTGCATGTGAAATGTAAAACACGGACACTTAACTACTGCCTGTTGCTGTGTGCATGTGAAATGTAAAACACGGACCACTTAACTACTGCGTGTGCGTGCGTGCATGTGAAATGTAAAACACGGACCACTTACACTACTGCTGTGTGCGTGCGTGCATGTGAAATGTAAACACGGGACCACTTAAACTACTGCTGTGTGCGTGCGTGCATGTGAAATGTAAAACACGGACCACTTAACTACTGCTGTGTGCGGTGGTGCATGTGAAATTAAAACACGGACCACTTAACTACTGCCTGTGTGCGTGTGTGCATGTGAAATGTAAAACACGGACCACTTAACTACTGCTGTGTGCGTGCGTGCATGTGAAATGTAAAACACGGACCACTTAACTACTGCTGTGTGCGTGTGTGCATGTGAAATGTAAAACACGGACCACTTAACTACTGCTGTGTGCGTGTGTGCATGTGAAATGTAAAACACGGACCACTTAACCTGCCTCTACTCAGACATGTGTTGTACCCATTTTTCATAACTGAACCCCACGCACAGATGCACACACTCGGGCTGCACAATTAATCGAATTTTAATCGAAATTGCGATATTGATATCGCAAGAGGCTACAACTTTATTTTCTCCCATGAATGTAACATTCAAATGTAATAAGGGTCCCATGGGAAACTCTGACCAACACTTTGGTTCCTACCCTGTCAGAACAAATTCTACTGTACCTGGCTTTGTCATTAGTTGTCATGCCAAACAGAAACCATAAAATCTGAATAAACATATTATTTATATGATTCCAACAGTTCACCCAAGTGTTTTGATCTAAATCACAATATTTGGKAAAAAAAGTATAAATTCGCAATAAGATTATTTACCCATATCGTGCAGCCCTAACACACACACATCATTACCTGGAATACTGGGACAACCTTTTAAGAGTTCTGACATGACTGGTTAATGATGTGATGCACCAAATAGAGTGAACAGCAGAGCACACAGTATAAACACAAACTCTCTTTCTCTCCCTGTCACACACACATTATGATGACGCATCAATGACGCAACACACACACACACACAAAACCCAGTAGTTGACAGGGGAGAATACTGGTGTACAAATTGCACGGTCCTAAATCTTAACCAGGGATTACAGATGACAGTGTGAGGGTTTAAATGCTGGGAAAATAACATTCTTAAAGTGCACTCATGGTAGGGTACAGGCAAAACACACACACACACACACACACACACACAAACAAACACACAAAGACACACACCAGTATTTCCCCTATATGCATTTAGCAGTGACGCACTACCGCAGCAAAATCATGGCTGCCACTGAAAAAAATAAAGGTCAATGCTATCTGGGGTCCCTACCCTAAACCATAACCCCTAACCATAACCTTACCTAACCTTAACCATCTTCAATTTAAACTTCAATGGGGTAGGGACGTCCCTAGGATCCCTAATCACATAGATCAAAAAATTATGAAATACAAAAAACTAAATGAATAATGTAGAGCTATAGATGTATGCCCCAGGAAGACCGCACCCATAGCTAGCTGTTCCCAAATACTTCCAGGTTAAAGTCCCATAGACTATGTGCCAACACTAGTTAGCAACTTCCTTCAAACTGCACGAGAAKACAAAATGGTATCCATGTGTTCAACTAACTCTGGGGAAGAAGATATCTTGCACTATCCCTTTAAAAGTGTGTCTCAGCAGGAATATATATTTATAAAATATATATATACAATACCAGTCAAAARTTTGGACACAGCTACTCATTCAARGGTTTTTCTTTATTTTACTATTTTCTACATTGTAGAATAATAGTGAAGACATCAAAACTATGAAATAACACATATGGAATCATGCAGTAACCAAAGAAAATGTAAACAAAGTAGCCACCCTTTGCCTTGATGACAGCGTTGCACACTCTTGGCATTCTCTCATCCAGCTTCAACTGGAATGCTTTTCCAACAATCTTGAAGGTGTTCCCACATATGCTGAGCACTTGTTTGCTGCTTTTCCTTCACTCGGCGGTCCAACTCATCCTAAACCATTTAAATTGGGTTTAAGTCAGGTGATTGTGGAGGCCAGGTCATCTGATGCAGCACTCCCATCACTCTCCCTAGTCAAATAGCCCTTACACAACCTGGAGGTGTGTTGGGTCATTGTCCTGTTTAAAAACAAATGATAGTCTCACTAAGTGCAAACCAGATGGGACGGTGTATCGCTGCAGAATGCTGTGGTAGCCATGCTGGTTAAGTGTGCCTTGAAWTCTAAATAAATCACCGAAAGTGTAACCAGCAAAGCACCATCACACCTCCTCCTCCATGCTTCATGGTGGGAACCACACATGCGGAGATCATCCGTTCACCTACTCTGCGTTTCACAAAGACACGGCGGTTGAAACCAAAAATCTCAAATTTGGACTCATCAGACCAAAGGACAGATTTCCACCAGCCTAATATCCATTGCTCSTGTTTCTTGGCCCAAGCAAGTCTCCTCTTATTATTGGTGTCCTTTAGTAATGGTTTATTTGCAGCAATTCGACCATRAAGGCCTGATTCACGCAGTCTCCTCTGAACAGTTGATGTTRAGATGTYTYTGTTACTTGAACTCTGTGAAGCATTTATTTTGGCTGCAATCTRARGTGCAGTTAACTCTAATGAACTTATCCTCTACAGCAAAGGTAACTTTGGTTCTTCCTTTCCTGTGGCGGGCCTCATGAGAGCCAGTTTCATCATAGCGCTTGATGATTTTTGCGACTGCACTTAAGAAAAATGCATTTCTTGAAATGTTCTGTATTGACTGACTATCTCTTAAACAAAACCAGGAATGAGACAATTCCATGTGGCTACACGCCGGTACACAAGAATAATACCAACTGGTGAGTGAACATAAGAGAGTGACATATAAAGGGGAGGAAACGATGAAGTCCAGGTGTGAATCATAATGATTAACATTCGCGTAATGATGAGTGCCAGGTGTGCGTAATGATGAATCCCAGGACCGGTGGTTAGTATTCCGGCGACGTCGTACGCCGGAGGGAAGGAGCAGGAGAAGATGTGACACCACAACACAACAGATTGGCTCAAAYGTATTAAGAAGGAAAGAAATTCCACAAACTAACTTTTAACAAGGCACACCTGTTAATTGAAATGCATTCCAGGTGACTACCTCATGAAGCTGGTTGAGAGAATGCCAAGAGTGTGCAAAGCTGTCATCAAGGCAAGGGGTGGCTACTATTTGTTTAACACTTTTTTGGTTACTACATGATTCCATATGTGTTATTTCATAGTTTTCATGTCTTCACTATTACTATATAATGTAGAAAATAGTAAAAATAAAGAAAAACCCTTGAATGAGTAGGTGTGTCCAAACTTTTGACTGGTACTGTATATACATATACACGTATGTACAGTACCAGTCGACAGGACACCGGCATGAGAACTGACAGTCTTCCTTTTTCGTCATACACTACTAATATAATAATAATAATACTATTATTAATACTAGTATTTATTATAATTATTATCATATAATTACATAACAGCCTTTATTCTTGTCTTTTTCACATTCTGGTTTTCCTGACCAGGGGTTACCGGTGGTGACCGGTCGTGACTGGTGGTTACCGGTCGTGACTGGTGRTGACCGGTGGTGACTGGTTGTGAACGGTTGTGACCGGTTGTGAACGGTTGTGACCGGTGGTGACTGGTTGTGACAGGTGGTGACCGGTGGTTTATTTATATATTTTATATAATATTATTTCATTATTTCCATTTCCGTTCTTTCTTTCTTCATTTCTTTATGCATATAAATAAAAAAACATTTCTTAGCAGCAAACGTTTGTGTGTGTTTGCCAGTTGTTTTGTGGGTGTTTTAGATGAGGCACTGTGACTTGACAGGAGAAAGCACTCCTACAGGATACACTAGTGCTATGCCATACGCACCATTTCCAGATGTTTAAGTCCTATAGTATCATCATGGGTACTCACTGTCAGTGCTTTACTGTCAGTGTGTGTGTGTGTGTGTGTGTGTGTGTGTGTGTGTGTGTGTGTGTGTGTGTGTGTGTGTGTGTTTGTGGTGTGTGACATATGCAGCAGCACAGAATGCAGGGATTTTAAAGAAGACAGGACACCTTATGTCATAAACCCACTCTGTGTCACAGGATCTCTATGATGTCACAAAGACGCGTTTACGTTCCAGATGAGTCAACATACAGAAGCACAGTGGAGCAGTACAGTATCTGTGTTCACCTTTCACACGCGCGCATATCACTACTGCAAGTCATATCTTCTAGGCATTCTGACATCATAGAATAAACAGTAACAGCTGCACTACTAGGCAGCTGTCAAGCCTCCACACACACACAATATGACTCAATACACCTCTCTGTCTCTGTCTCTCTCTGTCTCTCTCTCTAATAGTAATAGTAAAGTAAGTACTAATGGCATCAGGATGTTGAACAGGCTAGTAGGCTCCCACTGGGTACAGTATACGAGTCATCACAGTGCTCCAGGTAACTCCCACCTACACACAACAACAGACCCATGTAGGCATGCATACACTACATGCACACTGACGCAGATTTATCAATCAACCCACTCACACACAATCTAATCATCTCCACACATTGGCCCTGAAACACAGAAGAGGAGATTTCTGCTCCAGTCCTCTCAGAGCCAAGGGTGTTCAGAGTCACTGTCATTTAAACAGAGGACATTCATTCACTGGAACACTACACTACACTACACCACCACACACACACACACACACCAACACACACACACACACACACACACACACACACACACCACACACACACACACACACACTAGGCCTTAATCAAAATGCAGCACAATCCTTCTACATCGTAAGCGCCCACAAACACCACAACCACAAACACACACACACACACCACACAATCACAGCTCGGTGCGCTGTGTTTATCGAGGCCGAGCCCAAATCAACATACTGAGCCTGGTTGCCCTGGTACCCCGGTATTATTCTGGAGCAACGGTGCTGGTGCTCCCTTGCACAGGGGAGAGTAAAGTGTTTGTGTTGTTAATGGTGTGTGTGTGCCTCTATGTGTGTGTGTGTGTTGCCTCTATGTGTGTGTGTGTGTGCTCTATGTGGTGTGGTGTGTGTGGTGCCTCTATGTGTGTGTGTGTGTGCCTATGGGTGTTGTCCTCTAA
>NC_036871.1:37492067-37506247 GCF_002910315.2 Salvelinus sp. IW2-2015
CAGAGGAGGCATGGGTGTGTGTGTGGTTTATGTGTGGGTGTCTGTGTGTTTCTGTGTGTTTGTGTGTGTGGTGGGGGGGTGTCTTGTGTGTTTCTGTGTGTGTGTTATGTGTTCTGTATTCTCTGTGTGTGTGTTTCTGTGTGTGTGTATGTGTGTTTCTCTGTGTGTGTATGTGTGTGTGGTGTGTGGTGTGTGTGTGTGTGTGTGTGTGTGGTGTGTGTGTGTGTGTGTGTGTGTGTGTGTGTGTGTGTGTGTGTTGTGGTGTGTGTGTGTGGTGTGTGTGTGTGTGTGTGTGTGGTGTGTGTGTGTGAACACAACTAGGCTACATCATTCTACTGGGAGGCTCATCAGTAATCTTCTCTGCAGCTTAGCACGCAGACAAAGACCAACATCCATCTCATTCATTCACCTAAGCAGCTCACTACCTCTCTCTCTCTACCCCTCCTCCTCTTCCTCTGCTTCCCTCTTTCTGTTACTCTCTCTCATTCTCTCCCTTTGTCTTCCCTCACTCATTGGCCCTCCAACTCTCCTCCCTCGATTCCTGCACCCTCTATCTGCCTCTCTCACCTCTCTCTACCTCGCCTCTCTCTCTCTCTAACCTCTCTCTCTCTCACCTTGCCTCTCTCTCTCACCTCGCCTCTCTCTCTCTCAACCTCTCTCTCTCTATCTCTCTCTCACCTTGCCTCTCTCACTCACCTCACCTCTCTCTCTCTCTCACCTCACCCTCTTCTCTCTCACCTCACCTCTCTCTCTCACCTCACCTCTCTCTCACCTCACCTCTCTCTCTCTCTCTCTCTCTCGACCTCGCTTTTCTCACCAATGCCTCTCTCTCTCACACCTTGTCTCTCACTCTCGTCTCTCTCTCTCTCTCTCACCTAGCCTATCTCTCTGCAGTAAATTGTGTTTAGGTCTCTGGTGTTTGTCGTAATGTCGAGCAGTCTTCTCTGGAAGGCTAGGGTCGTCTACAGCATTGTGTGTGTGTGTGTGCCGCTATGTGTGTGTGTGTGTGCCTCTATGTGTGTGTGTGTGTGCCGCTATGCCCGTGCGTTGCAGTGTGCGTCTGTGTGTTAGTTCCAGAGGGGAAGTTCCCATTGGCCCCCCTTCCAGCCGCCCGCCGGCACATTCCATTACCCAGCATCTTATCTGACCTGCATGCACTTCAGAAGGGGGAGGGACACCACTACCCCCGTCTCATATTCCCCCCTATTTCTATACCTCCGTCAATCATCCCTGTCTTCACTCCCTCTCTTCTTCCTCTGCCCCCTTCGCCTCCTCTGTAATTGCCATTCCTCCCCTCCTCCCTTCACTCGCTCCCACTCGCATTCACATTCCCCTCYTCCATTCCTCCCCCCTCACTTTTTCAGATTTTCATTCACATTCTGCGGCCCTGAGCTCATTCATAAGCATTACCAGTCCTTACAGTGGCAAAGGAACGAGGGATGGAGGGAAGGAGTCAGGAAGGACGGGTAACTCCGCTGACTGACTGCTGCATCCTTAGGGCTTCCTGTAACAAACCAATCATATGGGCAGCATTGAGGAGGGGGGGGGGGTTTCAAGGAAAGGAGTGGTGTATGGACCCTCATCCACACCACCCCTCCTCAGCCTCATTCCTTTTATCCTTTTATCCATCCATCCATCCATTAATTAATTAATTCATCCATACATCCATCCATCCATCCATCCATCCAGCCATTCATCCACGTGTTCTTTCCTTCATTCTGATGCAGCAGCTAATCTATTGTTCTTATTCCCCTCCTTTGTTTCAGGTGCTAGAGCTGCAGTATTACATCCCATACACACAACACATACCTAGACGCGTTACGTATAGGCTGGTTTATCACTGGTGTGTGTGTCCTCACCCATCACTGCATGTGTTCAGTAAAGACACTGACTACAGCATATACAGTGTCTATATATATATATATATATAAACTGGGTGGTTCAAGTTCTGAATGCTGATTGGCTGAAAGCAGTGGTATGACTAAAACATATTTTTTTATTGTTCTAATTATATTTGTAACCCGTTTACAACCTACTGTCTGRCTCCTGTCAACCTACTGTCTGGCTACTGTCAACCTACTGTCTGGCTCCTGTCAACCTACTGTCTGGCACCTGTCAAAAGGCACCTTGGGGGTTTGTGGTATATGGGCAATATACCACGGCTAAAGGCTGTTCTTAGTCATGACGCAACGCTGAGTGCCTGGATACAGCCCTTTGCCGTGTGAAATTGGTCATATACCACAACCCTTATTGTACACTTAATATACAAAAGCATGTGGACACCCCTTCAAATTAGTTGATTCGGATATTTCAGCCTCACCCGTTGCTGACAGGTGTATAAAATCGAGCACACAGTCAGGCAATCTCCATAGACAAACATTGGCAGTAGAATGGCCTTACTGAAGAGCTYAGTGACTTTCAATGTGATACCGAAATAGGATTCCACCTTTCCAACAAGTCAGTTCGTCAAATGTCTACCCTGCTAGAGCTGCCCCCGGTCAACTGTTAGAGTTGCTTGCCCCGGTCAACTGTTAAGAGCTGCCCCGGTCAAACTGTAAGAGCTGGCCCGGTCAATCTGTTATGTGTGGCTTCCGGTCAACTGTAAGTGCTGTTATTGTGAAGTGGAAACGTTCTAGGAGTCAACAACAGCTCAGGCCGTGAAGTGGTTAGGCCACACAAGCTCACAGAACGGCGACGCAGCGAGTGCTGAAGCGCATAAAATAGTCTGTCCTCGGTTGCAACAAACTACACCGAGTTCCAAAACTGGCTCTGGACAGCAACGGCCACACAATAACTGTTTGTTGGGAGCTTCATGAAATGGGTTTCCGTGGCCGAGCAGCCACATACAAGCCTAAGATCACCAGGTGCAATGCCAAGTGTCGGAAAGTGTGGCGGAAAGCTCCCCCCCATTGGACTCTAGAGCAGTGGAAACACATTCTCTGGAGTGATGAATCAAGCGTCACCATCTGGCAGTCCTACGGACGAATCTGGGTTTGGAGGATGCCAGGAGAACGCTACCTGCCCCAATGCATGGTGCCAACTGTAAAGTTTGGTGGAGGATGAATAATAGTCTGGGGCTGTTTTTCATGGTTTGGACTAGATCCCTTAGTTCCAGTGAAGGGAAATCTTAACGCTACAGCATACAATGACATTCTAAACGATCCTGTGCTTCCAACTTTGTGGCAACAGTTTGGGGAAGGCCCTTTCCTGTTTCAACATGACAATGCCTCTGTGCACAAAGCGAGGTCCATACAGAAATTGTTTGTCGAGATCGGTGTGGAAGAACTTGACTGGCCTGCACAGAGCCTGACCTCAACCCCATCGAACGCCTTTGGGATGAATTAGAACGCCGACTGCGAGCCAGGCCTAACCGCCCAAAATCAGTGCCCGACCTCACTAATGCTCTTGTGGCTGAATGGAAGCATGTCCCTGCAGCAATGTTGTAACATCTAGTGGAAAGCCTTCCCAGAAGAGTGGAGGCTGTTATAGCAGCAAAGGGGGAACCAACTCCATATTAATGTCCGTGATTTTGGATTATATTACATTTTACATTTGAGTAATTTAGCAAACACTCTTGTGCATTCACCTTAATACATTTCTTAAGGCTAGGGGGCAGTACCCTGAATTTCCGGATGACTGACCTGCCCAAAGTAAACTGCTTGTTACTCAGGCCCAGAAGCTTGGATATGCATATATTTGTAGAATTGGATAGAAAACACTCTGAAGTTTCTAAAACTGTTAAAATAATGTCTGTGAATATAACAGAACTGATATGGCAGGAGAAAACCTGAGGAAAATCCATCCATTAAAAAAAAGTCACAGCAATCCTATGGGATATACAAAARAAATTGCTCCCAGATTGCAGTTCCTATGGCTTCCACTAGATGTCAACAGTCTTTATACAGGGTTTCAGGCTTGTTTCTTGAAAAACGAACAAGTAGTTGTAGTTTATCCAAGGTGTTATCATCAGGAAAGGTAGGCTTTTGGCGTGCGTGAATGAGGGCACACTCTTCGTTATTTTCCTTTTCTATTGAACACCGTTCTTTCCGTCTGAAATGTTATCATTCATTTACATATTAGAGTACCTAAGCATTGATTAGAAACATTGTTTGACTTGTTTGGACGAAGTTTACTGGTAGCTTTTTGGATTCCTTTGTATGCATGTTGAAGGAGTGGATCGCTGAAATCAATGGCGCCAACTAAACRGACTTTCTTGGATATAAAGAAGGACTTTATCGAACAAACCGAACATTCATTGTGTAGCTGGGATTGCAAACAGAGGAAGATCTTCAAAGGTAAGTGATTTATTTTATCACTATTTGTGAATTTTGTGAAGCCTGTGCTGGTTGAAAAAGTATTTTGATGTGGGGCGCTGCCCTCAGATAATCGCATGGTATGCTTTCGCCGTAAAACCTTTCTGAAATCTGACAACGCAGTTGGATTAACAAGAAGTTAAGCTTTTAAATGATGTAAGACGCTTGTATGTTCATGAATGTTTAATATTACGATTTTGTCATTTGAATTTGGCGCGCTCCAATCTCACCGGATGTTGTCGAAAAGTGTCCCGCTAGCGGTTCGCGATCCCTAAGAGGCTCTAGGTGAGACATCCACATATCACAGTAAGTAAAACTTTTCCTCAGTGAAGCAGCTGTCAGCAAAGTCAGCAGTGAGCTAGTGAGAAAAGACAAGTGCGAGGGTTGGTGTGTTAGTGTCATTGTCATCATGCTGTCTGAGGTCATCAAACAGTGACCAGCAGTACTCCATCCACAGACGAGAAGGACCGTCCCTGTCACAACCACAGAGCTGACCCGGGCCTGTATCCTAAAAGCTTCTCAGAGTAGCACTCCTACTCTGAAAGACTCTGGGACCGTATCCACAAAGCTATCTAAACTACTGGAGCTCTCTCTCTCCCTATATCCAACCCAGGAAGAAAGGACTGAGCCGTGTCAAAATGGCTGCCATTACTACTGTTCTCCTCATTCTATTATTGTCCTGGAAGGTTCCCATGATCCTCCCTCAGTTTTATCAGCCTGAACTCTGCTCCCTGTTTCCTGTTTCCGCCTGGGAGAGAAGGACGTAGGGGAGAGGGGGACAGATAGAGCAACAAGACACCCCAGGGTCTGTGTGACACACACACACACCTACTACATCCTTTAAATCAACAGTGTACAAAGAAAGAAAGAAAGAAAGAAAGAAAGAAAGAAAGAAAGAAAGAAAGAAAGAAAGAAAGAAAGAAAGAAAGAAAGAAAGAAAGAATGGAGAAGAGGAGGAAAGCACAGAGGGTGAGGGTGTAGACAAGCGGAGGCTGGAGTTGGAACAACCAGGATGATGAAAAGGGAATTGAAGGGAGGTAGTGGACAGGAGGGTTAGGGAAACAAGACAAAGGAAAAGCACGAGTAAAGGAGAAAGAGGACAATAGGGAAGAGTAGTGGAGAAGGAGTAGAAGGACTAGGGGAATGAGAGGGGAGAGATGACTCGTGGGAGAGGGAGAGGATTTGGGGGGGGGGTAGAGATTTGGGGGGAGAGGGAGAGAAGACTGAGGAAAGACTAAGGGGAAGGAGGGGAGGGGACTGGGGAGACGGCGGAGAGAGAAGGAAAGGGGACAGGTGATGGGATTGATAACAGCTCTGTACTAGCTGTCTGCAGCAAGACTCTTCTCTTCCGCCCCTGTCCCCTCCCCCGCTCCCCGTCCCCCCCCCCCCCCCCCCGGCCTCCCCACACCGGCGCCCCCCCCCCACCCCCCCGCCCCCCCCCCCCCCCCGCCCCCCCCCTCCCCCCCCCCCCCCCCCCCTCTCGGCTGTACCCTCCCCCCCGCCGCCCCCCCTGCCCCCTCCTCACCTCGCCTCCCCTCGCTCCCCTGTGCCCCCCCCCCCCATGCCCCCCCCCCCCCTCCCTCCCCCCCCCCCCCCCCCTCTTGCTCTCCTCTCCGCTATAGACCCACTATTTTCATCCTCTTCAGATTTGAACAGAGAGAGAGAGAGAGAGAGTGTGTGTGTGTGTGTGTTGAACTTCTGACAATGCAGAAAAATGGATCTGAGAGGACCTTGACCCAGGAGCTCCCCATTAACAATGACATCCAATCTTCCCCATCTCGCACCTACCCACTTACCCACCTACTGCAGTGCAGGAAATAACACATACACACACGTTTCCCATGCGGAATAAGAGAACACGAACCAACAGAGATAACAGAGATACTCTCAGCATGTACAGTGAAAAGAGGAGATTAACATTCTGGATCATGTTCATAGAATATCACTGCTTGGAGAAACATGGAGGCGGAAACAAGGCAAGGCTGTCACGTTGCTAGCCGTCGTCAGACCTATCTGTCTGGCACTGTCAACTTACTGTGCTGGCTCCTGTTCACCTACTGTCTGGTCTCTGTCAACCTACTGTTTGGCACTGTCAACCTACTGTCTGGCATCCTGTTACTACTGTCTGGCTCCTGTCACTACTGTTGGCACCTGTAACCTACTGTCTGGTCCTGTCAACCTACTGTTTGGCTCCTGTCAAACTGAGTCTGGCTCTGTTGCTACTGTCAACTCTACTATGTCTGACCCTGTCAACTACTGTCTGGCTCCTGTCAACCTACTGTCTGGCTCTGTAACTACTGTTGGCACCTGTCAACCTACTGTCTGGCATCCCTGTCTACCTGCAACTACTGTCTGTCGTAACTACTGTCTGGCACCTGTCAACCTACTGTCTGGTCCTGACCTGTCAACCCTTCTGGAAGTCTGTCTGGCACTGTCAACCTAGCTGTCTAGGTCATCTGTCATGTCAACCTATGTCTGCTCCTGTCTGGTCACTGTCCACTCTACTGTTGGCCTCCTGTCAACCACTGTCTGCTCTGTCAACCTACTGTTCTGGCAGTAACTGTCTGGATCAACTGACTGGGCTCCTGTCTGCACTGTCAACCTACTGTCTGGCTGTCACCTATGTCTGGCACCTGTAACATGTCCTGGTCTTGTTGGAACTCTGTCAACTACTGTCTGGCCCTGTCTGGCACCTGTCAACTACTGTTTGGCTTGTAACCTACTGTCTGCTCTGTCACCTACATGTTGGCACTGTCAACCTCTGTGCCTGCGCGCTTGTCAACCTACTGTCTGGCGCTGTCACTTCTACTGTCTGGCTGCCTGTCCTACTGTGCACTGTCTCTCTACTGTTGGCTCCTGTCACTGCTATTGTCTGCTCCTGTCAACCTATCTTGGGCTTCTGTCAACCTACTCTCTGGTCTGTTCAATTAGCTGTATGGACCTGTTCAACTACTGTCTGGCTCCTGTCAACTGTCTGGCTCCTGTCTGGCACCTGTCAACTATGTTGGCTCCTGGTCAATCTATCTGTCTGGCACTGTCAACCTACTGTCTGGCTCCTGTCTGTGCTCCTGTCTGGCCCCTGCTGTCAACCTACTGTCTGGCTCTGTCTGGGTTCAACCGTCGGCCGCTCCTGTCACCCGCTCGCTGAACACTCGTGTCAACCTCTCCGTCTGCTGGCACGCCCGACGTCTCGCCCGTCAACTTTCGTGTCCTTGTTCCCGTTCCCTGTTGTGGCGGTGTCGGCTGTCACCTACTGTCTTTCCTCTCCTCTCCCTTCTGGCTCCTGTCAACCTATTGTCTGGCTCCTGTCAACCTACTGTCTGGCACCTGTCAACCTACTGTTGCATTGTCACCTAGTTGCTCTGTTGGACTGTCACCCTACTGTCTGGCTCTGTCAACCTACTGTCTGGCTCCTGTCAACTATCTGTCTGGCACTGTTCAACTTACTGTCTGGCTCCTGTCTGCACTGTCACCACTGTCTGTGCTCCTATTTATTTTATTTTTATTTTTTTCACCTTTTATTAACCAGGTAGGCTAGTTGAGAACAAGTTCTCATTTGCAACTGCGACCTGGCCAAGTAAAGCATAGCAGTGTGAACAGACAACACAGAGTTACATGGAGTAAACAATAAACAAGTCAATAACATGGTAGAAAAAAAAAAGAGAATCTATATACAATGTGTGCAAAGGCTAGAGGTAGGCAATAAATCGAATATATTACAATTTAGAGATTAACACTGGAGTGATAAATCATCAGAATGATCATGTCAAGAAGAGATACTGGTGTGCAAAAGAGCAGAAAAGTAAATAATTAAAAGCAGTATGGGGGGTGAGGTAGGTAAATTGGTGTGGGTAGTTTACAGATGGACTATGTACAGCTGCAGCGATCGGTTAGCTGCTCGGATAGCAGATTTTTAAAGTTGTTGAGGGAGATAAAAGTCTCCAACTTCAGAGATTTTTGCAATTCGCTTCCAGTCGCAGGCAGCAGAGAACTGGAAGGAAGGCGTCAAATGAGTTTTGGCTTTAGGGATGATCAGTGAGATACACTGCTGGAGCGCGTGTTGCAGGTGGTGTAGCCATCGTGACCAGTGAACTGAGATAAGGCGGCACTTTACCTAGCTAGCCTTGTAGATGACCTGGAGCCAGTGGGTCTGACGACGAACATGTAGCGAGGGCCGCCGACTAGGGCATACAGGTCGCAGTGGTGGGTCGTTAAGGTGCTTTAGTAACAAAAAATGCACTGTGTATAAACTGCATCCAGTTTGCTGAGTAGAGTATTGGAAGCTTTTTGTAGATGAATCGCCGAAGTCGAGGATGGTAGGATAGTCAGTTTTACTAGGTAAGTTTGGCGGCGTGAGTGAAGGAGGCTTTTGTTGCGGAATAGAAAGCCGATTCTTGCTTTGATTTTGGATTGGAGATGTTTGATATGAGTCTGGAAGGAGAGTTTGCAGTCTAGCCAGACACCTAGGTACTTATAGATGTCCACATATTCTAGGTCGGAACCGTCCAGGGTGGTGATGCTAGTCGGGCGTGCGGGCAGGCAGCGAACGGTTGAAAAGCATGCATTTGGTTTTACTAGCGTTTAAGAGCAGTTGGAGGCCACGGAAGGAGTGTTGTATGGCATTGAAGCTCGTTTTGGAGGTTAGATAGTACAGTGTCCAAGGAAGGGCCGGAAGTATATAGAATGGTGTCGTCTGCGTAGAGGTGGATCAGGGAATCGCCCGCAGCAAGAGCAACATCATTGATGTTATCAGAGAAAAGAGTGGCCCGAGAATTGAACCCTGTGGTACCCCATAGAGACTGCAGAGGACCGGACAACATGCCCTCCGATTTGACACACTGAATCTGTCTGCAAAGTAGTTGGTGAACCGGCAAGGCAGTCATTAGAAAACACGGGCTACTGAGTCTGCCGATAAGAATATGGTGATTGACAGAGTCGAAAGCCTTGGCCAGGTCGATGAAGACGGCTGCACAGTAATGTCTTTTATCGATGGCGGTTATGATATCGTTTAGTACCTTGAGCGTGGCTGAGGTGCACCCATGACCGGCTCGGAAACCGGATTGCACAGCGGAGAAGGTACGGTGGGATTCGAGATGGTCAGTGATCTGTTTGTTGACTTGGCTTTCGAAGAACCTTAGATAGGCAGGGCAGGATGGATATAGGTCTGTAACAGTTTGGGTCCAGGGTGTCTCCCTTTTGAGAGGGGGATGACGGGCGCATTTCCAATCCTTGGGATCTCAGATGATACGAAGGAGAGGTTGAACAGGTCTGGTGATAGGGGGTGCGACAATGGCGGCGGACAGTTTCAGAAATAGGGGGTCCAGATTGTCAAGCCCAGCTGATTTGTATGGGTCCAGGTTTCCAGCTCTTTAGAAATCTGCTATCTGGATTTGGGTAAAGGAGAAGCTGGGGAGGCTTGGGCGAGTAGCAGGGGAGGGGGCGGGGCTGTTGGCCAAGGTTGGAGTCGCCAGGAGGAAGGCATGGCCAGCCATTGAGAAATGCTTGTTGAAGTCTTCATTATCACGGATTTCGGTGGTGACCGTGTTCCTAGCCCAGTGCAGTGGGCAGCTGGGAGGAGGTGCTCTTGTTCTCCATGGACTTTACAGTATCCCAGAACTTTTTGGAGTTAGAGCTACAGGATAAAATTTCTGCTTGAAAAAGCTGGGCTTTGCTTTCTGACTGACTGCGTGTATTGGTTCCTGACTTCCCTGAACAGTTGCATATCGCGGGGGCTCTTCGATGCTATTGCAGTTCGCCACAGAATGTTTTTGTGCTGGTCGAGGGCAGTCAGGTCTGGAGTGAACCAGGGGCTATATCTGTTCTTGGTTCTTGCATTTTTTGAACGGAGCTTGCTTGTCTAATATGGTGAGGAAGTAACATTTAAAGAATGACAGGCATCCTCAACTGACGGGATGAGGTCAATATCCTTCCAGGGAACCCGGGCGGTCGATTAGAAAGGCCTGCTCGCAGAAGTGTTTTAGGGAGCGTTTGACAGTGATGAGGGGTGGTCGTTTGACCGCGGACCCGTGGCGGATACAGGCAATGAGGCAGTGATCACTGAGATTTTGATTGAAGACAGCAGAGGTGTATTTGGAGGCAGGTTGGTCAGGATAATGTCTATTAGGGTGCCCATGTTTACGGATTTAGGGTTGTACCTGGTGGGTCTCTTGATGATTGTGTGAGATTGAGGGCATCAAGCTTGGATTGTAGGACTGCCGGGGTGTTAAGCATATCCAGTTTAGGTCACCTAACAGAAACAAACTCTGAAGCTAGATGGGGAGCGATCAATTCACGAATGGTGTCCAGGGCACAGCTGGGAGCTGAGGGGGTCGGTAGCAGGCGGCAACAGTGAGAGACTTATTTCTGGAGAGATTAATTTTTAAAATTAGAAGTTCAACCTACTGTCTAGCTCCTGTAACCTACTGTCTGGCTCCTATCAACCTACTGTCTGGCTCCTGTCAACCTACTGTCTGGCCTCTTTCTGGGCCTGTTAACCTACTGTCTGGCTCCTGTCAACCTACTGTCTGGCTCCTGTCTGGCTCCTGTCAACCTATTGTCTGGCTCTGTAACCTACTGTCAACCAACTGTCTGGTCCTGTAACCTACTGTCTTGCTCCTGTCTGGCTCCTGTCAACCTACTGTCTGGCTCCTTTCTGGTCCTGTCAACCTACTGTCTGGCTCCTTTCTGGGTCCTGTCAACCTACTGTCTGGCTCCTGTCAACCTACTGTCAACCTACTGTCTGGCTCCTGTCAACCTACTGTCAACCTACTCGTCTGGCTCCTGTCAACCTACTGTCTGGCTCCTGTCAACCTACTGTCTGGCTCTTTTCTAGGCCTGTTAACCTACTGTCTGGCTCCTGTCAACCTACTGTCTGGCCCTGTCAACCTATTTGTCTGGCTCCTGTACTCTGTCAACCTACTGTCTGGCTCTGTCAACCTCTGTCTGGCTCCTGTCAACCTACTGTCTGGCTCCTTTCTGGTCCTGTCAACCTACTGTCTGGCCTTGTAACCTACTGTCTGGTTCCTTCTGGTTCCTGTCAACTACTGTCAACCTACTGTCTCTCCTGTCACCTACTGTCTTGCTCCTGTCTGGCTCCTTTGAGACCCAATGTCTGTTAGAGGCAGAAAGGAGAGCACACAGTGGACTAGGACACTTTAGGCAAAGAGGAGACGGGTGGGTCGACCCCCAAAAAAATTGGAGAGATTTCATGAAAAATTGCAACCATTCTAACCTGGGGTTGTTATGTTTCTCATCGGAGCTTTCAAGAGTTTAATAAATATCAAACTTAAGTTTAGCATTTATACATTTAAAAAGAAAATCACGTTCTGTAGGACACACCAACACGACAGCATCACTCAGCGATATAATTTATCCACTGCCTGACAGAGTGGACAGGCTGACAGACAAAGCGGACGGACAGACAGGCTGACAGACAGACGGACAGACAGACAGGCTGACGGACAGACAGGCTGACGGACAGACAGACAGACGCACAGGCTGACAGACGGAAGGCTGACAGACGGACAGGCTGACAGACAGACAAGCAGAACGGACGGCTCACAGACAGACAAACGGACAGGCTGACAGAGACAGATGGACAGGCTGACAGACAGACGGAGAGACTGACAGACGGACAGGCTGACAGACAGACGGACAGGCTGACAGACGGACAGACAGACRACAGGGTAGTTAACATAGCGAGTGAGCCAAACAGGCCTAAATATAAACCAGTCTGGAAACTGCTGCTCTAGAATCTATGGAGTCGTAAACACTTCCACTACTTCTATATATAGGCTAACTGCCATCTAGCAACGGCAGGCCTTTGATACCCAATACCGATGGACGTTGTGGACAACCACGGGTGTTGGCCAGGGAGACTGGCGTCAAAGCAGTGGCGTAATGCGAGTGGCTGGACGACTGGACAGCGGGTTGCACTGGGACATAAACGGTTATACAACGAACAACAGAAACCACAGTCAGTCAAGAGCTGCTAATGCTAACAGTGCTACAGTCAATAAGTTCAGTTTACATCATCCCTGGGCAGTATGCCTCCTGGTAGTCTAGGGTCATTAATGGGGTCATTACTGTTACTAGTAAAGGGTGAGAGAGAAGGAAAGAGAAAAGGATGGGGCTGGAACTATTAATCTGTTAATTAGTTCATAGTTAATTAAGTTCGACACATATGCAGTGTACAGTATGTAACACACAGTGGATGGCCGTGGAAGATGTTCCAGACAGAACTGCTAACTGAAACGTTTTGTTGTTTTCAGAGCGTCTGAGATTCTCGCTGTAATGAAATTACTAATTCATGCGTAGATATACACATTCTCTCTCACGCTCTCTTCCTCGCTCTCTCTCACACACACAAAGCATTCTGCATCTTTCAGGACCCCCAGGGCAGTGTTTCCAGCTTCTGAGATGTCCTGGTCTTATCATGGGCTAGTCTGCCATGTGCAGTGGGACGGAACATTCTGAGAACATTGTGTAGTCACTTACATGCTGCCCTCTGTCTCCAGAAAAGGGGAACAGGGTCATTACATCACCACTAAGCGCCGCGGGAACAGAATGAGATGTGGTCATAGTCAGAGCTCTTTATATTTCTAAATAGGAGATTTACATTTTACACTTTAGTCATGTAGCAACATGCAACAATTTTACTGAGTTACAGTTCATGTATGGAAATCAGTCAATTTAAAGAAAGTCAACCCCCCTCACACCCCAGGTGAAGAAGCCAGATGTGGAGGTTCTGTGCTGGCGTGGTTACACGTGGTCTGCGGTTTTGAGGCCGGTTGGAAGTACTGCCAAATTCTCCAAAACAACGTTGGAGGAGGCTTATGTTAGTGAAATAAACATTCAATTCTCTGGCAACAGCACTGGTGGACATTCCTGCAGTCAGCATGCCAGTTGCACGCTCCCTCAAAACTTAAGACATCTGTGGCATTGTGTTGTGTGACAAAACTGCACATTTTAGAGTGGCCTTTTATTGTCCCCAGCACAAGGTGCAACTGTGTAATTATCATGCTGTTTAATCAGCTTCTTGATATGCCACACCTGTCAAAGGAGAAATGCTCACTAACTGGGATGTAAACACATTTGTTCGCCAAATTTGAGAGAAATAAGCTTTTGTGCTTTTGGAACATTTCTGGGATCTTTTATTTCAACATGAAAAGCCGGAACAATACTTTACATGTTGCGTTTATATTTTTGTTCAGTATATATCTATATTTGACTCCAAGAATCTATTTAATTCAATTTTTGCTACTGTATGTAGGTAGCATTAGCTAGCACTGGTCATCATGTATCTGAGCCAAAACGCCACCAAATCGCAATAAAATCACAGTATTGAATCACAATACATATAGAATCATGAGAATCACAATACTGTTTTCTACATACTGACCTATTTATTTGTAATAGCTTTATATTTACATGGTCCTGTATGTGCATCCAATATGTATTGTGATTCTCATGATTCTATATGTATTGTGATTCTCATGATTCTATATGTATTGTGATTCTATATGTATTCAGATTCTCATGAATCTAGATGTATTGTGATTCTCATGATTCTATATGTATTGTGATTCTCATGATTCTATATGTATTGTGATTCTCATAATTCTATATGTATTGTGATTCTATATGTATTCAGATTCTCATGAATCTAGATGTATTGTTGATCTCCATGATTCTATATGTATTGTGATTCTCATGATTTCTAATATGTATTGTGATTCTCATGATCTATATGTATTGTGATTCTCATGATTCTATATGTATTGGTGATTCTCATGATTCTATATGTATTTGATTCTCAATGATTCTATATGTATTATGATTCTATATGTATTGTTGATTCTATATGTA
>NC_036871.1:37509471-37513440 GCF_002910315.2 Salvelinus sp. IW2-2015
ATTCACCCACTCCTCCCCTACCGGCTTCATTCACCCACCCCCCTACCTCTTCATTCACCCCACTCCTCCCCTACCTCTTCATTCACCCACTCCCACTCATGCACCCACTCCCCTACCTCTTCATTCACCCACTCCTCCTCTACCTCTTCATTCACCCCACTCCTCCCCTACCTCTTCATTCACCCCACTCCTCCCCTACCTCTTCATTCACCCACTCCCCCACCTCTTCATTCACCCACTCCTCCCTACCTCTTCATTCACCACCTCCCCCTACCTCTTCATTCACCCACTCCCCCCTACCTCTTCATTCACCCACTCCTCCCCTACCTCTTTCATTCACCCACTCACTCCCTACCTCTTCATTCACCCACTCCTCCCTACCTCTCATTCACCCACTCCTCCACCTACCTCTTCATTCACCACTCCCCCCCTACCTCTTCATTCACCCACTCCTCCCCTACCCTCTTCATTCACCCACTCCTCCTCTACCTCTTCATTCACCCACTCCTCCTCTACCTTTCATTCACCCACTCCACTCCCCTACCTCTTCATTCACCCACCCTCCTCTACCTCTTCATTTCACCCACTCCTCCCCTACCTCTTCATTCACCCACTCCTCCCCTACCTCTCATTCACCACTCCTCCCTACCTCTTCATTCACCCACTTCCTCCCCTACCTTCTTCGTTTCCACCCACTCCTCCTCTACCTCTTCGTTCACCCACTCCTCCCCTAACCACTTCATTCACCCACTCCTCCCTACCTCTTCATTCACCCACTCCTCCTCTACCTCTTCATTCACCCACTCCTCCTCTACCTCTTTCATTCACCCACCTCCTCCTCTACCTCTTCATTCGCCCACTCCTCCCCTAACTCTTCATTCACCCACTCCTCCTCTACCTCTTCATTCACCCACTCCTCCTCTAACCTCTTCATTCACCACTCCTCCTCTACCTCTTCATTCAACCACTCCTCTCTACCTCTTCATTCACCCACTCCTCCCACCTACCTCTCATTCACCCATTCCTCTCTCCTCTACCTCTTCATTCACCCACTCCTCCTCTACCCTCATTCCCACCCTCCTCAATACCTCTTCATCACCCACTCCTCCCTCTACCTCTTCATTCACCCACTCCTCCTCTACCTCTTCATTCACCCATCTTCCCCTACCTCTTCATTCACCCACTCCTCTCTACCTCTTCATTCACCCACTCCTCCCCTACCTCTTCATTCGCCCACTCCTCCCCTACCTCTTCATTCACCCACTCCTCCCCTACCTCTTCATTCACCCACTCCTCCCCTACCTCTTCATTCACCCACTCCTCCCCTACCTCTTCATTCACCCATCCTCCCCTACCTCTTCATTCACCCACCTCCCTCCTTACACCCACTCCTCCCCTACCTCTTCATTCACCCACTCCTCCCCTACCTCTTCATTCAACCATCCTCCCCTTACCTCTTCATTCACCCACTCCTCCTCTACCTCTTCATTCACCCACTCCTCCTCTACCTCTTCATTCACCCACTCCTCCCCTACCTCTTCATTCACCCAATCCTCCCCTACCTCTTCATTCACCCACTCCTCCCATACCTCTTCATTCACCCACTCCTCCTCTACTCTTCATTCACCCACTCCTCCTCTACCTCTTTCATTCACCCACTCCTCCTCTACCTCTTCATTCACCCACTCCTCCCCTACCTCTTCATTCACCCACTCCTCCCTCTACCTCTTCATTCACCCACTCCTCCTCTACCTCTTCATTCACCCACTCCTCCTCTACCTCTTCATTCAACCCACTCCTCCCCTACCCTTTCATTCACCCACTTCCCTCCTCTACCTCTTCGTTCACCCACTCCTCCCCTACCTACTTCGTTCACCCACTCCTCCCCTACCTCTTCATTCACCCCATCCTCCTCTACAACTCTTCATTCACCCACTTCCTCCTCTACCTCTTCATTCACCCACCTCCTCCTCTACCTCTTCATTCGCCACTCCTCCCCTACCTCTTCAATCTCACCCACTCCTCCTCTACCTCTTCATTCACCCACTCCTCCTCTACCTCTTCATTCACCCACTCCTCCTCTACCTCTTCATTCACCCACTCCTCCTCTACCTCTTCATTCACCCACTCCTCCCCTACCTCTTCATTACACCATTCCTCCTCCTCTACCTCTTCATTCACCCACTCTCCTCCTACCTCTCATTCACCCACTCCTCCTCTTACCTCTTCATTCACCCACTCCCTCCTCTACCTCTTCATTCACCCATCTCCCCTACCTCTTCATTCACCCATTCCTCTCCTCTACCTCTTCATTCACCCACTCCATCCACCTACCTCATTTTCCTCTATTCATTCCCCACTCCTCCCACTCTTCATTCACCCACTCCTCCCCTACCTCTTCATTCACCCACTCCTCCCCACCTCTTCATTCACCCATTTCCTTCCCCTACTCTTCATTCACCCACTCCTCCCTACCTCTTCATTCACCAACTCCTCCCCCTACCTCTTCATTCACCCACTCCTCCCCTACCTCTTCATTCACCCATTCCTCCCTACTCTTCATTCAACCACTCCTCCTCTACCTCTCATTTCACCCACTCCTCCTCTACCTCTTCATTCACCCACTCCATCCCCATACCTCTTCATTCACCCACTCCATCCCCTACCTCTTCATTCACCCCACTCCTCCCATACCTCTTCATTCACCCACTCCTCCTCTACCTCTTCATTCACCCACTCCTCCTCTACCTCTTCATTCACCCACTCCTCCTCTACCTCTTCATTCACCCACTCCTCCCCTACCTCTTCATTCACCACTCCTCCCCTACCTCTTATTCACCCACTCCTCCTCTACCTCTTCATTCACCCACTCCTCCTCTACTCTTCATTCACCCACTCCTCCCTACCTCTTCATTCACCCACTCCTCCCCTACCTCTTCATTCCACCCACTCCTCCCCTACCTTCTTCATTCAACCCACTCCTCCAATCTACCTTTCAGAAGAGGTAGGGGAGGAGTGGGTGAATGAAGAGGTAGGGGAGGAGTGGGTGAATGAAGAGGTAGGGGAGGAGTGGGCGAATGAAGAGGTAGAGGAGGAGTGGGTGAATGAAGAGGTAGAGGAGGAGTGGATGAATGAAGAGGTAGAGGAGTGGGTGAATGAAGAGATGGAGGAGGAAGAGGAGGAGGATGAGGAGGAGGATGGGGGCAAAGCTTTAGTTGACTGGTCGATTGTTTGGTCGACCAAGATTTCTTTAGTCGAGCAGTAGCAAAAATAAATATATATGTCATGGTGTACAAGACCCCTATTGGCTCCTGTCTGAGTGGACTGATCCATTATGGAGGTCTGTCTGAGTGGACTGATCCATTATGGAGGCCTGTCTGAGTGGACTGATACATTATGGAGGCCTATCTGATTGGACTGATCCATTGTGGAGGCCTGTCTGAGTGGACTGATCCATTGTGGAGGCCTGTCTGATTGGACTGATACATTATGGAGGCCTGTCTGATTGGACTGATCCATTGTGGACTGATCCATGTTTGTCTGATCCATTGTGGAGGCCTGTCTGATTGGACTGATCCATTGTGGACTGATCCATGTTTGTCTGATCCACCAATGCGATCAGTCCAATCAGACAGGCTCCACAATGGATCAGACAAACATGGATCAGTCCACAATGATCATGTCCAATTCAGACAGGCCTCCACATGGATCAGACAAACATGGATCAGTCCACAATGGATCAGTCCAATCAGCAGCTCCACAATGGATCAGACAAACATGGATAGTCCACAATGGATCAGTCCAATCACGACAGGCCTCCACAATGGTATCAGACAACATGGATCAGTCCACAATGGATCAGTCCAATCAGACAGGCTCCATAATGTATCAGTCCAATTCAGACAGCCTCACAATGGATCAGTCACTCAGAAGGCCTCCACAAATTGATCAGTCCATCAGCATTTAGGC
>NC_036871.1:37519654-37536399 GCF_002910315.2 Salvelinus sp. IW2-2015
ATCCATTGTGGACTGATCCATGTTTGTCTGATCCATTGTGGAGGCCTGTCTGATTGGACTGATCCATTGTGGACTGATCCATGTTTGTCTGATCCTTTGTGGAGGCCTGTCTGATTGGACTGATCCATTGTGGACTGATCCATGTGTGTCTGATCCATTGTGGAGGCTGTGGGAATGGCATAGTCCATCAGTCTGAGACATGCTACTGAAATTGTATATGGTTATATTATTACGTAAGAACAGAGCTCCTCTGTCCAGTGTCTGAGTTCTTTTGCCCAGCTTAATATTTTCTTTTATTGGCCAGTCTGAGATATGGCTTTTTCTTTGCAACTCTGCCTAGAAGGCCAGCATCCCGGAGTTGCCTCTTCACAGTTGACGTTGAGACTGGTGTTTTGTGGGTACTATTTAATGAAGCTGCCAGCTGAGGACTTGTGAGGTGTTTGTTTCTCAAACTAGACACTCTAATGTACTTGTCCTCTAGCTGTTGTGCAYCGGGGCCTCCCACTCCTCTTTCTATTCTGGTTAGAGACAGTTTGAGCTGTTCTGTGAAGGGAGTAGCACACAGCGTTGTACGAGATCTTCAGTGTCTTGGCAATTTCTTGCATGGAATAGCCTTCGTTTCTCAGAACAAGAATAGACTGACAAGTTTCAAAAGAAAGTTCTTTGTTTCTGGCCATTTTGAGCCTGTAATCGAACCCACAAATGCTGATGCTCCAGATACTCAACTAGTCTAAAGAAAGCCAGTTTTATTGCTTCTTAAAATCAGAAGAACAGTTTTCAGCTGTGCTAACATAATTCCAAAAGGGTTTTCTAATGATCAATTAGCCTTTTAAAATAATAAACTTGGATTGCTAACACAACGTGCCATTGGAACACAGGAGTGATGGTTGCTGATAATGGGCCTCTGTACGCCTATGTAGATATTCCATTAAAAATCTGCCGTTTCCAGCTACAATAGTCATTTACAACATTAACAATGTCTACACTGTATTTCTGATAAATGTGATGTAAAACATGTGCTTTTCTTTAAAAAAGCAAGGACATTTCTAAGTGACCCCAAACTTCTGAACGGTAGTGTATATCTACAGACATAATACAGATGCTGCTTCTTAATATGAATAATATTATTAATAATAATGAATAATATTAATAATAATGAATAATAATAATAATAATAGTAATATTAATAACACAAAAAAATACTATGAATAGTAATGAATAATATTAATAACGCATAAGAATCATATTAATAATAATACTATTAATAATAATAATAATATTAATATGAATAGTAGGAATACTCATTAATCATATAATAATAATGAATAAGAATCATATTAATAATAATACTAATAATGATAATATTAATAATGACAATAATAATGAACAATAATAATGATATTGATACTATTAATAATAATACAATTAATAATAATACTATTCATAATAATAATATCCCTCCGTTTTCTTGATCTCCTTATTGGTATTATTATTATTATTATTATTGTTATGATCATCTTTATACTAATTGTAGAGGCTTCCTTTCCCATTGACTATAGCTACTGCCCAAGCCTGAAGCGGGGTTGTTTCGGTCGCATACAGTCCACATTCAACGTTTCCAAACGGCAAAAACATTCGATGAGATCCAGGGATATGGTGCAACAAAAAGGTTTATTCCTCTTATATCTAACAAAAAATGATTCTCCAATCAACTTAAAGCAGAGATTACTTGACGTAAAAATACATAATATGGCCTGTTGTTTGTATGTCTGTAAGGCTAGAAGTATCAGGCATCAAGGTAAGACCCAAGTGCAGACTGTGTGAAGTAACAATGTTAATTGTAACAACAGAGGCAGGCAAACRACAGGTCAAGGCAGGCAGGGGTCGAAAATCCAGAGTAGAGGTCAAGGTACAGGACGGCAGGCAGGCTCAGGGTCAGGGACAGGCAGAGTGTTCAGGTGGGCGGGTACAGGGTCAGGACAGTCAAGGGTCAAAAACCAGGAGGGCGAGAAAGAGAGAGACTGGGGAAAAACGGGAGCTAAGACAATACGCTGGTTGACTTGAACAAACAAGACGAACTGGCACAGACAGACAGAAAACACAGGTATAAATACCCAGAGGATAAGTGGGGAAGATGGGCGACACCAGGAGGGGGTGGAGACAAGGACAGGTGAAACAGATCTAATAAGTAACAAAGGAATATATCTCAATCAGGTAAATATAAATCATGAAGGTACCTGATATTTCATCATATTTCATATATTTACACACACGTACACGGAGCTCTGTATGTTCTTATACAAATATGTCCAAATCGGCTCTCATTACTCTCCTTGGCTGGCCTGATATGGCTGACTGTCTAGCTACTCTCCTTACTGGCCTGATATAGGCTGCACTGTCTAGCTACTCTCCTTACTGGCCTGATATAGGCTGCACTGTCTAGCTACTCTCCTTACTGGCCTGATATAGGCCACACTGTCTAGCTACTCTCCTTACTGTCCTGATATAGGCTGCACTGTCTAGCTACTCTCCTTACTGTCCTGATATAGGCTGCACTGTCTAGCTACTCTCCTTACTGTCCTGATATAGGCCACACTGTCTAGCTACTCTCCTTACTGTCCTGATATAGCTGCACTGTCTAGCTACTCTCCTTACTGTCCTGATATAGGCCACACTGTCTAGCTACTCTCCTTACTGTCCTGATATAGGCTGCACTGTCTAGCTACTCTCCTTACTGTCCTGATATAGGCTGCACTGTCTAGCTACTATCATTACAGACCTGATATAGGCTACACTGTCTAGCTACTCTCCTTACTGACTGATATAGGCCACACTGTCTAGCTATCTCCTTATTGGCCTGATATAGGCTACACTGTCTAGCTACTCTCCTTATTGGCCTGATATAGGCTACACTATCTAGCTACTCTCCTTACTGACCTGATATAGGCCACACTGTCTAGCTCTCTCCTTATTGGCCTGAATATAGGCTACACTGTCTAGCTACTTCTCCTTACTGACCTGATATAGGCCACACTGTCTAGCTACTCTCCTTACTGACCTGATATAGGCCACACTGTCTAGCTCTCTCCTTACTGCCTGATATAGGCTACACTGTCTAGCTACTCTCCTTACTGACCTGAATAGGCCACACTGTCTAGCTACTCTCTTACTGACCTGATAGGCACACTGTCTAGCTACTCTCCTTGCTGTCCTGATATAGGTTACACTGTCTAGCTACTATCATTACAACCTGATTAGGTACACTGTCTAGCTACACTCTTGTTGTCCTGATATAGGCTACACTGTCTAGCTACTCTCCTTATTGGCCTGATATAGGCTACACTGTCTAGCTACTATCTACAGACCTGATATAGGCTACACTGTCTAGCTACTCTCCTTAGTAACCTGAATAGGTTACACTATCTAGCTACACTCCTTGTTGTCCTGATATAGGCTACACTGTCTAGCTACTCTCCTTATTGCCTGATATAGGCTACACTGTCTAGCTACTATCATTACAGACCTGATATAGGTTACACTGTCTAGCTACACTCCTTGTTGTCCTGATATAGCTACACTGTCTAGCTACTCTCCTTATTGCCTGATATAGGCTACACTGTCTAGCTACTATCTTACAGACCTGATATAGGTTACCACTGTCTAGCTACTCTCCTTACTGACCTGATATAGGCTACACTATCTAGCTACTCTCCTTAGTAACCTGATATAGGTTACACTATCTAGCTACTCTCCTTACAGACCTGATATAGGTTACACTGTCTAGCTACTCTCCTTAGTAACCTGATATAGGTTACACTGTCTAGCTACTCTCCTTACTGTCCTGATATAGGTTACACTATCTAGCTACTCTCCTTACAGACCTATATAGGTTACACTGTCTAGCTACTCTCCTTACTGTCCTGATATAGGTTACACTATCTAGCTACTCTCCTTACAGACCTGATATAGGTTACACTGTCTAGCTACTCTCCTTACTGCAGCAAGTGAGAGCAAAGGACACTGCCCCATGTTGTTGGCTTGCAGCACAAACTGTACCCATTGAGCAGTGTAAACCAGTGGTCACCAACCAGTCCATGTTCAAGGCATTCCATCACCAAACATTTCTGTAGAAACGGCTGGACTCCACTTGTATTATTATTATTATTTGTGATGCGCTGTTGGCGGCAGGTGCACTTGATTCAGAAGCTCTGTGCACCGGGTATGAAAAGTGTTCCCATTTTGAATCATTCCATTGGTCTGAAAAGATCAACTCCACCTACCCGAGTTCCCAGTGGTCTTGAAAGCACCATGACCATCAGTGAAAGGTACCATCAGTCCAGTAAATTAAAAAAGCTCATTATTAGCAAATCATTTCAGTTTATGCTCAGCTGTGCCTCGCAAGTGCTACACCAACTGATCTGTTTTGTTATCAAAGCTCGAGTTTTGAAATATAATATGGTTTGAGAAAAATAATATTGGCAGGTCAGGCATATAGCCAATGTGCTGTGATAATGTATTAGGCCRACTGCAAAAATTCATTTTTATTAGGTAAATTTTTTGAATCATATTTTTTTGTCTGAGCGGTAGATCTCAGCTTGCTTTTTGACTGCAAAAGTGATCTTTACTCTTTACTCAGACTGGTGCCCACTGGTGTAGACTGTATCACAGTGACATCCAGGTGGTTACTACCAAATATTACAAGATATTTTTCGTGTAGGCTGCTATTCTACTCTACATAAAATCACATGGAATGGAATAAATTGGAGATTGTGAACAAATTCTGATGGTGAGCAATACTACAAGTAATTTCTCCCTCGCCCATCAACAGAAACATCAATTTATTTGACCAGTTTTAACTAGCGCCATGCTGCTGCCAACTAGCCAACATATACTAGCTGGGAAGGGCTTTTCAGGATGACTGACTGAACTGAATCCATTCGTCTCCACCCTCCACTCTCAGCTGTGCAACATCCGTCATCCGTTTGGGCTCCAGGCGTGTCCCAGAGAGCAAGGAAGAAAGAGCTAGGGATGGGTATTAGGATGATTTTACTATTCTAACAACATTGTGATATTTTTTCAGATATCCGGAGAGAATAAAATTACAAAAATAAAAAATGGCGAGACTCTTAAACAATCAAATTGACACCAATGCTCACGGCACAGGAAGACAGAGGACAGACTGCTTTTTTCCTGCTAGTTTTGATTAAAGAGATTCTGACACTGATTATGATACAAAAAGGTTTTCTGGTGATTGCTTTGCATTGATCTGTTTCATCATGTTGTGGAAACTCTGTCAGGCTCACACCTGTACTTGCTATTTAAAGTGGGGAAATGGCATCCAGATGTCGGGGCAGAATGGAGCGATACATGTGCAGCAGTAGCTCCATGAACCGTCATAAAAACCTTTTGTTTTCAAATGTCATTGTCTGTCCTTGTAGACAACAATTTCACAAAGAACATTTACATTTCATTTCTAAAAAGCTTTTTCCATCATTAAAATAGGCCTACAATTTCATATAAAAAAAAAGAAAACTCACTTAATCGAATACWAACGTCCGTTTGGATATTCAATTTAGCAATGAACCGTGCACATGAACCGTGCACATCCCTAGAAGGGCAGATGAGGCCGTTTGACACAGAGAGAGGCAACAGTAAGACGGAGCGATTGCCTCAGAGAAAGAAAGACAGGGGAGGGATCAAACTGTGATCAGCATGCAGAATGTACTCTCCCTCCATCTCTCTTTCACTCACTCTCCCTCCCTCTCTTTTAATTTCTCTCTATATCTCCCTTGCTCTCCCATCTCTTTCTACCTTCCTCAATCCCTATATCTTGCTTTCCCTCCCTCCCTCCTCCCTTCCCTACCCCCTTCCTTCCCCCCTCCCTTCCTCTTTTCCATCCCTCCCCTTCATCCCTTCCTCACTCCACTTCCCTTTTCTGCCCCCTCCATCCTGACACACAATCAGCCCCCCCGCCCCTCCACTTCTCTCCATGCTTTAGAGTTAGACCACTGTGTTACACACCACATTGAGGGAGATTCTCTGTGACAGTTTATATGAGCCAATGGCCTCACCTAAACACCAACCAGAAACACCACTGTTGAAACGACGGGTGAAGCAGGGGTTTGTGTGTGTGTGTGTGTGTGTATGTGTGGATATATAACCTATATATAGCTGAGCTGTAGATGTGTGTGTATGTGAGCGTCTATGTGTGAAGAGTACAAGTACAAGTGCCAGTGACAGAAACGTGTGATACGGTGATTGCGTGTGTGTGTGCAAGAAAACTCTTCAGTGTGGAATGCATCCAGCCCTAGGCGATGGAATGCTTTTTCTGAGGCTCAAATCAACATGCAGAAAGAGTCTGTCGTGCAGCAGCAGCAGCATACTATGACGCAGGTTGGTGGAGGTGACAGAGGTTTCGCCATACATTGATGAGACAATACGAGATACATTCACCCCTTCTACCAACGTTGTTACATTTGGACGCAGGTTGGCACCCTGTTTCATTTGGGGATTTTACTACAGTATGTTTGTGTGCACAAAAGCAAATGTCGGTCCACAAAAAATATACAAAGAGAAATAATTAATATGATATTAGCTGACCAACATGCATCAATATTTATGCATATTTCATTTTCAATTTTTTTTGTAAACTGGCGACCATTTCACTCGCTATACTTTTCCATCTGCAATATAGTCTTCACCTGCTGCAAAATGAAATGTGCTGCATTCATACCACTGAATAAACAGACAGGCTATTTAATATGAAATCACATGAGCCTGTTTGATCCCAGGGTCAAGTGAAAGACGAGAAAAATGACAGGAGAGAATGACAGGAGATTTCCGTGGAGGAGTGCGAGCCTAGTGCCTAGCTCCTGACAACACTGGTCTTACCCCCATCATAGTCCAGGAAGACCCTGTCGTTCGCTGACACAATTTTTCAGCATTGAACCCTCCACACACACACACACACACACACACACACACACACACACACACACACACACACACACACACACACACACACACACACACACTCCCAACCAAGAGTGCTGCTCTGCTGCGCATACATAAACAAGGACCCTACAGTGACTGACAACAGACCACTAACAGCGCCCCCCCTAGGCCTCCGCATGGTCACTGCAACTACAGTACAACACTTCAACCAGGGACAAAAATATATCAGCAAGGTTGGCTCCTCTGCACTGGGATAATAATATTTTTTCAGGGTTCTATCAAACCGTTTTTTGAGGGATATTCCATCAAAAATAATGCAACCATGTTTAACACCTTTGTCAACATCAACTAACTATTCTATAATATTCCACAAGGAACCGCTTTAACTACTGGGACGGATACAATATCTGCAATGTAGTGGCAAAACAACTGCTTGGGTTGGGTTTGAAGGACAGCTAACAACAGTAATATATACTCTAGCCATGCTGTTTAAGACTTACAATCAAATAACGGGCAGCGTAGGTTACCATGGCTATCATTTTGCAATCTGAATGCACATGTGAAAGTATCCAGATGTGTGCTGAACAGCAAATGTTTGTAGCTCAAACTAATGTATATCAAGCACTGAATAGGTACAAAACCCTCTCATGCATCTCTACGAATGACTTTCAACCACTTCTGTAGAATGATGTAATCAGGGGTTGAAGAATTTGCAAGGGATGGGATTATAATATTATGACGATACTGAACGTGGACATGTTCAAACGTTGTCTTGCAGCGACATCTTGTGGTCTGTCGCGTTATAGAGCCCTGTTCCCCTCTTCCCAACGAAATTACTAAATGATGAGACAAACATTCCATTGATGCAGTAAGGTCTTCACAAATGTAATTTTCACAAGGTCCAATATTTCTTCAGAAATAAAGACAAGTAGGCAAGTCAGAACACATACCAAGCACAAGGATGGCGTCGTCCTTCATGACATGACGCTGAAGTAGATGCTGGAACTTGGAGAAGTCTCCGAACCATTCAAAAGACTTCTCTGTCTTGTACCGCTCATCCCAGTAGTCCACGTCTTTATACCTGGAGTTACGGTCGGGTAGATACTCCATCCCCACGCTGTCCCTCACTGTACAAGGAATGGAATGATAGCTATACACAATGTATAGAAATTAAAACAGAATTGAGGCTTTTCTGTATAAAATGGAACATCAATTATTTTGTCAGTCACCCTTATGTTGTGAGTGGCATTGCTGAGTTGCTTATAGATCAATGTAATTAACTAGACTGTTGACAGTGTTATGTTATGATGACTGCCACACGTTGTGGCTGTGCTAGTCTAAACCAACGACAATACCACAACGTGTTTACATACAGTACTGTCTATGATAATCGCTATGTAGCCATAGCCATCTATCTATCTAGCTACATGTTACGCTAAATGCCCATGTGACATTGTAAACTCTTGTTCGCTTACGTCAGTCAGTTATGTCCTCACTTCATGCAGTTTTCATGAAAAGAAAATATAGGCTAGCTGTTCATTGGAGCATTATCCATATTCCACGTGTTGCTCGCAGGAAACCGTCAGTCATACACTCCGCGCAAAGCATCCTGGGGAAATGATATCCAATCTAATCACATTTGAGGAACCGACACTTACAGTGTAGCAAGATCAACTGTATCTGCAAATACACCTGGTAAAAGTCTGCGACATAGCCTACTACAGTTGTAACAATGTTTTCACTTTCATTCATTTCCGCTCCGTTTGCAATTACATGACATTAACTGTGCAGTTTTCATTTGTGTAAAACGACGAAGAAATTGTTAGGCTACATTGTGACAGATTGGGCCAGTTTGTGAGTGATGATTTAATGTAAGGACCAATGACACCGGGCAATGCAAAACGAACTCCATTGAGGGCCATCTAATCTGCACGGTTGACTAATATTTTGGACAGAAAAACACGTATTTAGTAGGCGCTATAATAACCATAAAGACTATTAATAAGCAATGTGTTTGTGGTGTCATATTACTCTCATTTTGGTCTGAAACATATTAGTGGTTTCCTTTCAATTGTTCTGTAAATAAGTAAACACGTTTTAACTTTTACATGTGCACGCCTACTTCCTGGTCWTGCAGATTTTAATAGTTCATCCATTCAGGTCATGGAATGGACTGATCTCTCCCAGTGTCGGAGTTGAGCCGTGGTATTCCTTCCTTTTCACTCGACCCTTTCTGGAGAAATTCCTTGGGCGCCATTCCTTATTTTCAGCCCGCAGACAGAGCAACATAAACCGCAAACAATACGACGGTTTGAGGTCATCTTGGAGATTTGAGAGGTAGGTTTTGAGAGGGGTTTAAACTTAGGCATGATACTTTCTAAGCATGATACTTTATGATACCTTAATGTATCAACTTTATAAGTTCTGCACTGTGTTCTTCTCTGCTTGTCAACTGTTGGCATAAAAATACTAGTTTCACAATTTGTCTCTACTGAATGGCTTTACAAGGAGATTGTTCTTGCTCTGAACTGTATTGTTCCTGCTGCATCTACAAGTATTGTATTAAGTCAATACTTAAGTAGTGTTTTTTTCTTCATTTGCAGATGATGGCCATTGGGAAAGTGTCCCTTCAACTGAAGGCGCTCAGTATATTCCCAAGTAACTTTAAATGTCAGATCCGTGGACATAGGGTATCTCGTCCTCAAAACTTTACTGGCTATGAGAGTATCAAACAACAATACAGACCCCAGATACCAGAGTACTTCAACTTTGCAGAAGATGTGATTGATGTGTGGGCAGAGAAAGAAAAGGTAGAGTATACCTTGTTTATCTAACCTTCAACTTCCATTTCCATTGCTTGACTTGGATGGAATAGGTTTCGGTACTCGTTTTGGGTGCCAGTACTGTTTATATTTTTAGGTGCAGGAGCTCCACAATACATTGAGCTACTATTCTATAAGAGGAACAGGAGCTCAAGCAGTAGAACATTTGAGGTGCCGGTACTCAGCTCCGGTGAGCCCCTCCCCAAGTCAAGCACTGTCCGTTGCATATATTGTCACGGGGGAATGAAAAAATGGTAACACTTGACTTGAACCCTCTGACTGTGACATAGTTGTTATAACTCGTAATGATGTGTTATGTCAGTGTTATGACAGTGTTATGACAACATCATGATGACCGCCTTTAGGTAGCAGGATAGTTGACATATCATTCATATTGGCAGAGGGATATGTTCTACATTAAACTTTATGGTTTCAGATTAACTCAAATGTAAATGTGAAATCACCATTGTTTATTTCAGAAAGGAGAGAAAGCATCTAACCCGGCCTTCTGGTGGGTGAATGACAGAAAGCAGGAGGTGAGGTGGAGTTTTGAGGAGCTGGGCTTCCATTCCAGAAGACTGGCCAATGTTCTGTCAGGTGCCTGTGGTCTCAACCAGCAGGACAGGGTGTTTCTGGTACTACCTAGGGTTCCAGAGTGGTGGCTCGTCAATGTGGCCTGTCTCAGAACCGGTGAGCTAGAAAAGATCTAATCAAGACTTCATAATAGATTCAATCAGAATTGCATTGTCTAGACCAGTGATATTGAAAAACATTTCAGCGGGGACCACATTTGTTTTGACAGAATTTCTGGGGACCCAATTTTTGTCACTAGAAAATCTGGCCACCCCACCCCAAATCTATCGGCGCAACCKTAAAATCGAGAAATGTTGATTTTCACATAAACAAACAAACAAACTTCAATTAATTAATTGTTCTTCTCTCTAAAGCAGTGGTTCCCAAATGTTTTATAGTCCTGTACCCCTTCCAACAGTCAACCTCCAGCTGCGTACCCCCTCTAGCATCAGGGTCAGCGCACTCTCAAATGTTGTTTCTTGCCATCATTGTAAGCCTGCCACACACACTATACGATACATTTATTAAACATAAGAATGAGTGTGAGTTTTTGTCACAACACTGCTCGTGGGAAGTGACAAATAGCTCTTATAGGACCAGGGCACAAAAAATTATATGATAATCAACAATTTTGCTCTTTATTTAGCCATCTTACATATAAAACCTTATTTGTTCATCAAAAATTGTGAATAACTCACCACAGGTTAATGAAAACGGTGTGCTTGAAAGGATGCACATAACTCTGTAATGTTGGGTTGTATTGGAGAGAGTCTCAGTCTTAAATCATTTTCCACACACAGTCTGTGCCTGTATTTACTTTTCATGCTAGTGAGGGCCGAGAATCCACTCTCACATAGGTATGTGGTTGCAAAGGGCATCAGTGTCTTAACAGCGCRATTTGCCAAGGCAGGAAACTCTGAGCGCAGCCCTATCCAGAAATCTGGCAGTGGCTTCTGATTAAATAAAAAWTTTGCAAAACCGCTTGTTGCAATTTTGATGAGTCTCTCTTGTTCAGATATCGGTAAGTGGACTGAGGCAGGGCATGAAAGGGATAACAAATCCAGTTGTTTGTGTCATCYGTTTCGGGAAAGTACCTGCGCATAATTGTGCACTCAGCTCACTCAGACGCTTCACTATATCATGTTTGACATTGTCCGTAAGCTTGAGTTCATTTGCACATAAAAAAATCATACAATGATGGAAAGACCTGTGTGTTGTCCTTGTTAATGCAGACAGAAAAGAGCTCCAACTTCTTAATCATAGCCTCAATTTAATCCCGCACATTGAATATAGTTGCAGAGAGTCCCTGTAATCCTAGATTCAGATCATTCAGGTGAGAAAAAACATCACYCAGATAGGCCAGTCRTGTGAGAAACTCGTCATCATGCAAGCGGTCAGACAAGTGAAAATTATGGTCAGTAASAAAACTTTAAGGTCGTCTCAATTTTTTTTAAACGTGTCAATACTTTGCCCCTTGATAACCAGCGCACTTCTGTATGTTGTAAAAGTGTCACGTGGTCGCTGCCCATATCATTGCATAATGCAGAAAATACACGAGAGTTCAGGGGCCTTGCTTTAACAAAGTGAACCATTTTCACTGTAGTGTCCAAAACGTCTTTYAAGCTGTCAGGCATTCCCTTGGCAGGAAGAGCCTCTCGGTGGATGCTGCAGTGTACGTGGCGTCGGGAGAAAATGCTTGCACGCGCGTTACCACTCCACTATGTCTTCCTGTCATGGATTTTGTGCCATCAGTACAGATACCAACACATCTTGACCACCAAAGTCMATTTGATGTCACAAAGCTGTCCAGTACTTTAAAAATATAATCTCATGTTGTCCTGGTTTCCAGAATAGGATGTCTTCCTTAATTGATCCCCCATAAACGTAACGGACATATACCAGGAACTGTGCCAGGCCCGCCACGTCTGTTGACTCATCCAGCTGWAACGCATATAATTCACTGGCTTGTATGCGAAGCAGTAATTGTTTCAAAAAAATCTCCTGCCGTGTCACTGATGCGTTTTGAAACAGCCTGTCCTAGCCACTCCGTAGCTCACCATATAAGACACTTCTAGCCCCTTCTTATTAATAGTATCTGTTGCTTTTATACATGTTTTACTACTCAAAAGTCGTCTATTCCCATGGCTTATTTTTCAAATTGTCATGTTTTGTTTCTAAATGTCTGCGCAAGAGTGAAGGTTTCCCGCGAGAGAGTAACGGTTAATGTGATTGGATGTTAATTATTTGACTAGGCTACCTGTATTTGACATTGTGTTGTTATTTAGCTGAACACTAGATGGTTTCATTTGATTTTTGGCAGTGAAATGGGGCTACTCAGGCGAGAAAAAAACTTCACCCAAAAGTATAGCCGCATTGGAAAATATAAAAGTACTGTTTGAAAATGTGAAGAAAATAATTTTTATTTTAAAAAATACATTTAAAAAAATAATAATAATAATGTGAATCACATTTTTATTTGGCGTACCCCCGACGACGGCATTGCCTTTGGGAATACCTGCTCTAAGAGAACCAATACATACATTTATTTCCTTAGTACAATTTTATTTGTCAAATTATCTTTTTCAATAACGTTTGTATATTGTTCCCATAAAATAATCTGTACTCTTCATTTTTGGTTCCCACCAAAAATAMAACTATTTTTTATTTGGCGACCCCACTGAAATTCCCCCGGCGACCCTGACTTTGAATACCACTAGTCCAGACATAATGCTATCAGATAGCATATGTTTAGTTCAGTAAATATGTTTGAGGCAATGCAATTGAAATAGTTTTGGAGACAAGCTGCTAAATTTTTCAACATTTTCAGTATAAATGCGATGCCTAAGGACGGGTGTACTATCTGACCTCCTGACCTGAACAGGAAAAATGTACAACCTTATTTTATTCCAGTGCCTTGTCATTAGCTATGACTAGGGCCCCAAGGTTTCCCTTCAGGAAAATCTCCTGTCCCTGGTAAAGTCCCATGTCCCCCACAGGAACAGTGCTGCTGCCAGGCACCTCTCAGCTGACAGCCAGGGACATCCTCCACCGGCTGCAGACCTCCGGGGCCCGCTGTGTCATCACAGACGAGTCCCTGGCCCCCCTGTTCGATGCCGTGGCCTCTCAGTGCTCCAGCCTGCAGCACAAAATACTGGTGTCCCCCACCAAGAGAGAGGGCTGGAAGAACTTTGGAGATCTGGTGAGGTAAAGTAACTTAGGTCAGCAAAAATTCCATAGACACTTATCATAGAAAGGATCATATATTTATATATTTCGTAATTCCATTATTTTACTACGTTTTTTGCTACACCCGCAATAACATCTGCTAAATATGTGTATGTGACTGATTTGATTTGGATGGGATCATAATGGCTCCAATTCACTGTATCTATTGATTTGGTCTGGATGGGATCATAATGACTCCAGTTCACTGTGTCTGATCTATTAGTTTGGTCTGGATGGGATCAAAATGACTCCAGTTCACTGTGTCTGATCTATTGATTTGGTCTGCTGGATCATAATGGCTCCAATGCACTGTGTCTGATCTATTGGTTTGGTCTGGATGGGATCATAATGACTTCAGTTCACTGTGTCTGATCTATTGATTTGGTCTGGATGGGATCATAATGTCTCCAGTTCACTGTGTCTGATCTATTGGTTTGGTCTGGATGGGATCATAATGACTCCAGTTCACTGTGTTCTGATCTATTGGGTTTGGTCTGGATGGGATCATAATGCTCCAGTTCACTGTGTCTGATCTATTGGTTTGGTCTGGATGGGATCATAATTTCTCCAAGTTCACTGTGTCTGATCTATTGATTTGGTCTGGATGGGATCATAATTCTCCAGTTCACTGTGTCTGATCTATTGGTTTTCTGGATGGATCATAATGCTCCAGTTCACTGTGTCTGATCTATTGGTTTGGTCGGATGGGATCATAATGCTCCAGTTCACTGTGTCTGATCTATTGTTTGGTCTGGATGGGATCATAATGTCTCCAGTTCACTGTGTCTGATCTATTGGTTTGGTCTGGATGGGATCATAATGGTCCAGTTCACTGTGTCTGATCTATTGGTTTGGTCTGGATGGATCATAATGTCTCCAGTTCACTGTGTCTGATCTATTGTTTGGTCTGGATGGGATCATAATGTCTCCAGTTCACGTGTCTGATCTATTGATTTGGCTGGATGGGATATAATGTCCAGCACTGTGTCTGATCTATTGATTTGTCTGATGGATCTAATTGTCTCCAGGTCACTGTGTATCTATTGTTGTTCTGGATGGATCATAATGTCTCCAGTTCACTGTGTCTGATCTATTGGTTTGGTCTGGATGGGATCATAATGACTCCAGTTCACTGTGTCTGATCTATTGGTTTTGGTCTGGATGTGATCATAATGCTCCAGTTCATTGTGTCTGATCTATTGGTTTGGTCTGGATGGGATCATAATGTCTCCAGTTCACTGTGTCTGATCTATTGTTTGGTCTGGATGGATCATAATGCTCCAGTTCACTGTGTCTGATCTATTGGTTTGGTCTGGATGGGATCATAATCTCCAGTTCACTGGTGTCTGATCTATTGTTTGGTCTGGATGGGATCATAATGTCTCCAGTTCACTGTGTCTATCTATTGGTTTGTCTGATGGGATCATAATGCTCCAGTTCACTGTGTCTGATCTATTGGTTTGGTCTGGATGATCATAATGTCTCCAGCACTGTGTCTGATCTATTGGTTTGGTCTGGATGGGATCATAATGGCTCCAGTTCACGTGTCTGATCTATTGGTTTGTCTGATGGGATCATAATGTCTCCAGTTCACTGTGTCTATCTATTGGTTTGGTCTGGATGGATCATAATGTCTCCAGTTCACTGTGTCTGATCTATTGGTTTGGTCTGGATGGATCATAATGTCTCCAGTTCACTGTGTCTGATCTATTTGTTTATCTAGTCTACATCTTGCTTGTTACTTTCAGCGTGTCTGTACTGACCAAACTCTCTCCATAGGAATGCGTCCAGCGACCATGAGTGTGTGAAGACTCGCAGTGATGACCCTATGACCATCTTCTTCACCAGTGGGACCACAGGGTCACCTAAGATGACCCAACACAGCCACAGCAGCTATGGGATAGGCCTCACTGTCAACGGAAGGTAGGTCCTCCAACATTAATCTCAGTTAACACAGATGTTTACGTAGTCTGTCCACGAGAGATTAATTCAACATAACCTTAACCACAAACACAACCATAACATAATCACAACCATAACATGCCACAACCATAACATAATCACAACCCCGCCACAACCATAACATAATCACAACCATAACCATGCCACAACCGTAACATAATCACAACCACGCCACAACCATATCATAATCACAACCACACCATAACAAAATCACAACCATAACCATATCATAATCACAACCACACCACAACCATAACAAAATCACAACCATAACCACSCCACAACCATATCATAATCACAACCACACCACAACCATAACAAAATCACAACTATAACATAATCACAACCATAACCATAACCACGCCACAACCAAAACATAATCACAACCATAACCACACCACAACCATAACATAATCACAACCATAGCATAATCACAACCATAGCATAATCACAAACATAACATAACCACGCCACAACCATAACATAACCACGCCACAACCATACCATGGGTTGAACTTAGATTGCACTGACTCTAATTTTTTTTTTTTTTTTTTTATTTTTTTTTTTGAACTTAGATTGCACTGACTCTAATTGCTGTTGTGAAAGCAGCAGCTACTCTTCCTGGGGTCCACACAGAACATGAACCATGACATAATACATGAACCATGACATAATACATGAACATGACATATACATGAACCATGACATAATACATGAACCATGACATAATACATGAACATGACATAATACATGAACCATGACATAATACATGAACCATGACATAATACATGAACCATGACATAATCATGACCATGACATAATACATGACACCATGACATCATACATGAACCATGACATAATACATGAACCATGACATAATACATGAACATGACATACGACATGAATATAATGAACCATGACATAATACCCATTGAACTGAAACCTAATTGGGGTTTATCTCCGTCCTACTCCCCTCCTCTCTCCCTCCCTCTCTCCTTCCCTCTCTCCTTCCCTCCTCTCCTTCCCTCTCTCCTTCCCTCCCTTCTCTCTCCCTCCCTCTCCTTCCCTCCCTCTCTCCTTCCCTCTCCCTCCCTCCCTCCCTCTCTCCTTCCCTCTCTCCCTCCCTCCCTCTCTCCTTCCCTCCCTCTCTCCTTCCCTCCCTCTCTCTCTCCCTCCCTCCTCTCTCCTGTCTGTGTGGAGGTAACTGGA
>NC_036871.1:37539648-37556637 GCF_002910315.2 Salvelinus sp. IW2-2015
ACTCTATTGCTGTTGTGAAAGCAGCAGCTACTCTTCCTGGGGTCCACACAGAACATGAACCATGACATATAATGACCATGACATCTATACATGAACCATGACATATACATGAACCATGACATATACATGAACCATGACATAATACATGAACCATGACATAATAGCATGAAAACCATGCGACCATAATACATACTGAACATGACATAAATACATGAACCATGACATACATACATGAACCATGACATAATACATGAACCATGACATAATACCCATTGAACTGAAACCTAATGGGGTTTATCTCCGTCCTACTCCCTCCTCTCTTCCCTCTCTCCTCCCTCCTCTCCCTCTCTCCTTCCCTCTCTCCTTTCCCTCCCTCTCTCCTCTCTCTCCCTCTCTCCTTCCCTCTCTCTTCTCCCTCCCTCTCTCTTCCCTCTCCCGCCCTGGTTGGACCTGACGGAGAGAGATGTCTTGTGGAACACATCTGATACAGGCTGGGCCAAGTCTGCCTGGAGTAGTGTCTATGCCCCCTGGATCCAGGGAGCCTGTGTCTTCATCCACCATATGCCCCGCTTCGACAGTCACACTGTACTAGAGGTGCGCTTGTGTGTGGTGTGTGTGTGGTGTGTGTGTGTGGTGTGTTCATACACCATATGGTCTGAAAACAACACCTATTCCCTTACATCTTTGATGTCAGCACATCTGAGGGAAGTGGATCGCTTCAGATCTGCAGGCACTGCATTTGACCACTAGAGGGCCCTGCATGTCCATTCTCACTCCATAGAACCCCTCTGTGTCTTCCACTGCATTTGACCACTAGAGGGCCCTGCATGTCCATTCTCACTCCATAGAACCCCTTTGTCGCTCCACTACATTTGACCACTAGAGGGCCCTGCATGTCCATTCTCACTCCATAGAACCCCTCTGTGTCTTCCACTGCATTGACCACTGAGAGGCCCTGCATGTCCATTCTCACTCCATAGAACCTCTCTCAGTGTCTTCCACTGCAGGTGTGTGTCGTGGCTAGGTTAATACTGAATGTAGTGGGGAAATGTTGTTATTTCATGTCATTACAGATACTTCATGTGTTTTTCTTTGAAGACTCTGTCCAGCTACCCCATATCCACATTCTGCACGGCTCCGACTGCTTATCGAATGCTAGTACAAGAGGACATGTCCAGGTATTTGCTTACACACTGATTAAATAAGGGCTCCTTTTTAGTTTACARCCAAATCGTTATTCACATCTGAGACATCTCTTTTTTGTCAGTTATAATTTCAGCAACTTGCAGCATTGTTTGTGTGCTGGTGAACCCATCAACCCAGAGGTGATGGGGAAGTGGAGGAATGCCACTGGACTGGACATCTACGAAGGATATGGACAAACTGAAACTGTGAGTTAAGTTAGAGGTGATAAAAGGTTGCCCAGAGAATGGTTTCTTAGCTTCTCTGTCATTTCACTTCCAGGTACTGATAGCTGGTACTTTTAAGGGCATGAAGATCAAAGCCGGGGCTTTTGGGAAGGCTTCACCAGAGTATGATGTGCAGGTATATGCAGTCGACAGACAACAGTGTGGAAGATTATCCAAGTCATTCATTCGTGTAATGTGTGCTAAACCATCAGCATTAACCAATGTGTAATCAATAAAGTTTTGATACAAACTGCGGACATTGGCAGCATTTGTGTTCCTATCTCAGGTCGTAGATGAAGCCGGTAATGTCTTGCCCAGAGGAGCGGAGGGGAACCTTGGTATCAGAGTGAAACCACACAAGCCCTTCTCCCTGTTTACTGAATACACAGTATGTACGCCCACTTCACTGCAAGTCAACTAGCCACTTGGTCTCCCTGTCTGTTTTCTTCCAATAGCAATTGATGAAGTATCCACATCATTGATTGTTATTTTATTTAGCCTTTATTTAACTAAGCAAGTCAGTTAAGAACAAATTCTTATTTACAATGACGGCCTACACCGGAAGACGCTGGGCCAATTGTGCGCCGCCCTATGGGACTCCYAATCACAGCTGGTTGTGATACAGCCTGGATTGATTGATTAATTGATTGATTGACTGACTGACTAGTCCTTGAATTTGATATTGATTTGAACCTTCTGAAATACATTGAGACTTGGTTTGTTTCCTTGCATCTTAATATTGTACTATTTGTATACACGTCTATGCAGGGTGACCCTGRTCGAACAGCAGAGTGCTATGTTGGGGACTTCTACCTGACTGGAGACAGGGGTGTCATGGATGAGGACGACTACTTGTGGTTCGTGGGTCGAGCTGATGACGTCATCCTGTCAGCTGGGTAACACTACGGTCGACTTCCTGCCCAGGCCTTGCATTGCATCAACCAATGGTTGCGTGCCACATCATCGACTGTGCAGTTGGGAATTAGATTGCTATGTCMTTATGCTGTGTTCGTAACCAAGTGGGAGGTGGGAATTTACCAGTTGTGAAGTTGTAAATACCAGTTGGATGCGTTCACGTGCTTTGAACTTGTTGARAAACCCCGATTGGCTAATGGCCAAATAGCTGAGTAAACACTAAACTGAAAATACAGTTATCATACTTGTAAACAAATTATAGTGTTCAAAAACTATATTAATACATTGTTTTTATAAATAATGTTTTGTTGTTGCATTTAAMTGCCGAAAATGCTGTTATCGAGGTCGTTTCCTTAGGAGATGAGGTCAGAGGTCACTATGCGGGAGCTCAGCATRATAGTTTCCCACTAGTAATTACCAGTTGGAGGGCTGTTGAACATTTCTCCCAGTTTTATGTGTAAATTCCCACTTTCCTGTTCATTACTAACGCAGCGTTAGCTGACATGTAAATACCTATCCAGGCGTTGTAAGATCTGCCATGTCTCAGCAATGTAGTCGGGCAGGAACTCAACCTACATCTGTACCTATATCTATGGGGCACAAAGGTCAATTTAAAGTTCTTCTCAGTCCGTGAATAAGCTCAATCTGAGTCAGTCAACTAAACATTTTTGTTCAGTTTTCCAATCACCCTATTTGCCCGGGACTAGTATTACTAGAGAACGTTGGTGATGTAATTATTACTCCAGAACGTCCGTTATTCCAAAGGACRATTCGGACAGGATTGTTTTTTTCCAAACTGGCCCCTATAATGATGACTTTTTTTCAATAATTTGACAGTTATGACGGAAGCCTGTAGGTTTTTATTCTAGGTGTGGAGATATTTCAACATGTCCAGGTGATACAGGCACACTGATAACTCCAGCTTGGTTCCCAAGTTTCTAAATCAGCTTTGGTGTAGTGTTCCCATAATATTTGAATTGAGGAAGTGTCATCATAATCATCAGAATATTTCTGCAGTACGTCCTAAATGCCCCCCAGACTTCAGATGTGAGCTGAACAGGGCACTTGCACCTGAGATGTGTTTTAAGACTATGAATGAGAAAGTGAACTTATCATTTCCAAATGTTTAGGTCAGTTCTATGCTGCTTTGCCATCTATTAACAGCAACTTTTGCATCAAATAGGCCCAATATTTTTTTACAGATGCATTTGACAATATTCAATTCATAATCACAAAATACACTGCTCAAAAAAATAAAGGGAACACTTAAACAACACAATGTAACATATATATATATATATATACACTGCTCAAAAAAATAAAGGGAACACTTAAACAACACAATGTAACTCCAAGTCAATCACACTTCTGTGAAATCAAACTGTCCACTTAGGAAGCAACACTGATTGACAATAAATTTCACATGCTGTTGTGCAAATGGAATAGACAAAAGGTGGAAATTATAGGCAATTAGCAAGACACCCCCAAAAAAGGAGTGATTCTGCAGGTGGTGAACAACAGACCACTTCTCAGTTCCTATGCTTCCTGGCTGATGTTTTGGTCACTTTTGAATGCTGGCGGTGCTCTCACTCCAGTGGTAGCATGAACGGAGTCTACAACCCACACAAGTGGCTCAGGTAGTGCAGTTCATCCAGGATGGCACAACAATGCGAGCTGTGGCAAAAAGGTTTGCTGTGTCTGTCAGCGTGTGTCCAGAGCATGGAGGCGCTACCAGGAGACAGGCCAGTACATCAGGAGACGTGGAGGAGGCCGTAGGAGGGCAACAACCCAGCAGCAGGACCGCTACCTCCGCTTTGTGCAAGGAGGTGCACTGCCAGAGCCCTGCAAAATGACCTCCAGCAGGCCACAAATGTGCATGTGTCAGCATATGGTCTCACAAGGGGTTTGAGGATCTCATCTCGGTACCTAATGGCAGTCAGGCTACCTCTGGCGAGCACATGGAGGGCTGTGCGGCCCCACAAAGAATGCCACCCACACCATGACTGACCCACCGCCAAACGGGTCATGCTGGAGGATGTTGCAGGCAGCAGAACGTTCTCCACGGCGTCTCCAGATCTGTCACGTCTGTCACATGTGCTCAGTGTGAACCTGCTTTCATCTGTGAAGAGCACAGGGCGCCAGTGGCGAATTTGCCAATCTTGGTGTTCTCTGGCAAATGCCAAACGTCCTGCACGGTGCTGGGCTGTAAGCACAACCCCCATGTGGACGTCGGGCCCTCATACCACCCTCATGGAGTCTGTTTCTGACCGTTTGAGCAGACACATGCACATTTGTGGCCTGCTGGAGGTAATTTTGCAGGCTCTGGCAGTGCACCTCCTTGCACAAAGGCGGAGGTAGCGGTCCTGCTGCTGGTTTGTTGCCCTCCTACGGCCTCCTCCACGTCTCCTGATGTACTGGCCTGTCTCCTGGTAGCGCCTCCATGCTCTGGACACTACGCTGACAGACACAGCAAACCTTTTTGCCACAACTCGCATTGTTTGTGCCATCCTGGATGAACTGCACTACCTGAGCCACTTGTGTGGGTTGTAGACTCCGTCTCATGCTACCACTAGAGTGAGAGCACCGCCAGCATTCAAAAGTGACCAAAACATCAGCCAGGAAGCATAGGAACTGAGAAGTGGTCTTTGTTCACCACCTGCAGAATCACTCCTTTTTGGGGTGTCTTGCTATTGCCTATATTTCCACCTTTTGTCTATTCCATTTGCACAACAGCATGTGAAATTTATTGTCAATCAGTGTTGCTTCCTAAGTGGACAGTTTGATTTCACAGAAGTGTGATTGACTTGGGTTACATTGTGTTGTTTAAGTGTTCCCTTTATTTTTTTGAGCAGTGTATATAAACCAAAGCATTCACTGTGAAAGTTGATACATGTAGGCCATTTATATAAAACCTATGCGGAGCACTTATTTATGGAATCAGTTATCGTTTCTTACTCAAACCGCGAGCGAGCAACCTCTGTCAAACTCAGACATTTCTCTCAAAAACACAGGGAAGTCGTTCGCACAGGACTAGCGTTATCCGAGGACCTTGGAGTTCGCCAAAAAACAGTAGGTTATTCTGGCTGGGATTGTTACTCTCTCTGCCATGTAAAAATTACTGACATGCCAGATTCGGACGGGACTAAAATTACAAATGTGGTGTTTTGTGCTCGTGCACATAATTACATTACACAACCTCCCTAGTAAAACGAATCCTGTCTGAATAGGACTAAAGTCTGGGTTGGTTGTTTAGGTACCGTATTCGTAGTACTAATCTTGTCTGAATAGGACTAAAGTCTGGGTTGGTTGTTTAGGTACCGTATTTGTAGTAAAACGATCCTGTCTGAATAGGACTAAAGTCTGGGTTGGTTGTTTAGGTACCGTATTCGTAGTAAAACTAATCCTGTCTGAATAGGACTAAAGTCTGGGTTGGTTGTTTAGGTACCGTATTCGTAGTAAAACTAATCCTGTCTGAATAGGACTAAAGTCTGGGTTGGTTGTTTAGGTACCGTATTCGTAGTAAAACTAATCCTGTCTGATTAGGACTAAAGTCTGGGTTTGGTTGTTTTAGGTACCGTATTGGTCCATTTGAGGTGGAGAACGCTTTGATTGAACACCAGGCTGTGGCTGAGTCAGCCGTGGTCAGCAGCCCTGACCCTATCAGAGGAGAGGTACAGTATGGATGGATCAATCAAATCCATTAAAGTAATAGGTCATCCTCATCCAGAATCAAAGCAGTCAGATGATGTCAGAGCTCAGAAGTTGTTAGACTATGGACTATCTTGTTATATCTCAATAAATGAACCTATATTGGCTTCAATCCCAAAATCATTCGTAGCGACTGTACTATAATTGGGCTCCCGAGTGGCGCAGCGGTCTAAGGCACTGTATCTCAGTGCTAGGGGCATCACTACAGACCCTGGTTCGATTCCAGGCTGTATCACAACTGGCTGTGATTGGAGTCCCATAGGGCGGCGCACAATTGGGCTAGCGTCGTCCGGGTTTGGCCGTTGTAAAGAAGAATTTGTTCTTCACTGACTTGCCTAGTTAAATAAAGGTTAAATAAAAGTTACATAAAACAATGCAGTTAATATGTCATCCATCTTTCCAGGTTGTGAAGGCATTTGTTGTTCTAACAGCAGAGTACAAATCTCAAGATCAAGATCAACTTAAGAAAGAATTACAGACGCATGTGAAGAAAGTTACTGCACCGTACAAGTATCCACGCAAGGTAAGTGTTATTCTTTTGTTGAGAAAAAGCTTGATCAATATCTATTAGAAGGCAAAATAAGGTATTTAGACTTTTCTCATCTTCACAGATAGAGTTTGTGGACCAGCTACCAAAGACAGTTAGTGGTAAAATCAGAAGAGTGGAGCTAAGGAACAAAGAATGGGGAAGATCCTGAATGGGTTGACGATCATCTGTTGTATTGTTGTTGTTGGAACAGTGAAGAGAAGTCGGTTTCTGTCTTTTCCTACTAGCAACGACTTTGCCGATAACTACTTCATTGAGGAAAAATGTACTTACTGTGACGGTGATATGTGGTTGTCTCACCTAGCTATCTTAAGATGAATGCACTAACTGTAAGTTGCTCTGGATAAGAGCGACTGGTAAATTACTCAAATTAAAATGTCAAATGAATCAAAACATCTGTGAAATGAATGGCACGTCTTTTTCTATTTGTCTCCATCATTGCATGAATAGCTACTTCACATTGGTATGAATGAAAAAAAACTTGAAGAATAAACTTTTGATTCAGTATATTACAGCACTGTGTGTGTGTACGTGCATGTGTTATTCCGTGAACAGCAGCAGTGATTTACTAGACAAATTAAGGCCCAAAGCAAAGTGATAATATTGAGAAAATAAACATCTATTCCTGTACAAACCTCTTTTTTTATTATCCCATGATCCTCGGAGGTCTTCAACTGAAGATTCTAGTTCTCTGCATGTTCTGCTTCACACACTTGTTGGTGTTGATTACAGTGTGCAGTCCAGGTAGACCCCTGGGTACTGGAGCATACCACAGCCCACGCCCCAGGACACCACCCCTAACAGCATGGTACGACACACCAGAGGCCAACCTGAGTCCCCCTACAGAAGAGAGAGACTGGCCCTGTGTGAATACTTTAATGTGATGTACATGTCTTTTCTCTCTTGTCTAGTTTCTAATCTGTAGGTCATTAGCTAAGTGGAAGCAAGATTTCCTATCTTATCTCAATCAGTACATCCTTCTCAGGGACCGGGCCATTGATTTAGTGGCAATCCGTGATTCAAACTGAGTTTCCCAGTGTGTGAGTGGCCTGTACCTTGATCAACTGGTTTTATACGACGTGGGTCTGCAGATATGGCACTCCCGAATCTTCTGACTCCTCACCAACGAGCCCTCACTGCCCAGGTCCACCGTCATCCTCTGACCCCTCACCAACGAGCCCTCACTGCCCACGGTCCACCGTCATCCTCTGACCCCTCACCAACGATCCCTCACTGCCCAGGTCCACTGTCATCCTCTGACCCCTCACCAACGAGCCCTCACTGCCCAGGTCCACCTCATCCTCTGACCCCTCACCAACGAGCCCTCACTGCCCAGGTCCACCCTCATCCTCTGACCCCTCACCAACGAGCCCTCACTGCCCAGGTCCACCGTCATCCTCTGACCCCTCACCAACGAGCCCTCACTGCCCAGGTCCAACGTCATCCTCTGACCTCTCACCAACGAGCCCTCACTGCCCAGGTCCACCATCATCCTCTGACCCCTCACCAACGATCCCTCACTGCCCAGGTCCACCGTCATCCTCTGACCCCTCACCAACAGCCCTCACTGCCCAGTCCACCATTATCCTCTGACCCTCACCAACGATCCCTCACTGCCCAGGTCCACCCTCATCATCTGACCCCTCACCAACGATCCCTCACTGCCCAGGTCCACTGCATCCTCTTGACCCCTCACCAACGAGCCCTCACTGCCCAGGTCCACTGTCATCCTCTGACCCCTCACCAACGAATCCCTCACTGCCCAGGTCCACCGTTCATTCCTCTTCCCAGACCCCTCACCAACGATCCCTCACTGCCCAGGTCCACTGTCATCCTCTGACCCCTCACCAACGAGCCCTCACTGCCCAGGTCCACTGTCATCCTCTGACCCCTCACCAACGAGCCCTCACTGCCCAGGTCCACCATCATCCTGGAGGGTCTTTGGGTTTGGAGAAAAGCATATCAGACTGTAGAGGGACTTGGAAAGTTAAGCTTGAACCAGTAACCCAGCATTTAAAAGGCAAGCACACTGCCTCCTGTGCCATAAATCCCAGTCCTCTTGGCAGGGACCATACGATGCTATACATACAGACTGACAGTACATAGCAGTGTGCAGCAGAGAGGACCCAACGCAGACGAATCAGGGCTCCACCRCACGGGGAGGTTTTCACACGGAACGAGCTGACTGCAGTTACTCGCTTACATTTTTTGTATGTTTTTATTTAACCTTTATTTAACTAAGCAAGTCAGTTAAGAACAAACTCTTCTTTACAATGACGGCCTAACACGGACGATGCTGGGCCAATTGTGCGCTGCCCTATGGGACTCCCAATCACGGCCGGATGTGACACAGCCTGGTTAAAGAAGCCTTGTCAGAGCTGTGATGTGATTTACGTCTATACTTCAAGTTTACACCATATAGCCTCCAGCCTAATGTCAATTTCAGGTGTATGTTCAGAGAGCCACAGCCTACATGAGTTTGATTAGTAATAATGGGTTGTGCTGTGCATGATGGAACCCTTATGTAAACTACAGGTTTGGAATGAGAGAGAATACAGATTTCTGCTGTAATGAAAAAAGTTAACCTGAATAGCAATAGCACCGTTTTTCTCTGTTCTAGGTAGGCAGGCTTCCTGTGTGCATTAAGACACCTTGGAGCTGGTGTCGGATATGGCTTAGAAAATGTATGTCAATCTAGGGATGAGAAATGCGTTGTATTCCGAATTATCCCATTGTCCCAACTGTTACACCGAGAMGATGTAACGACTGCTAGCTGTCTTATGTAACGATACCAAACATAACATCATACTAATTTTGGTGTCTTGGATTTACGTTTACTATGTTACGTCTAGTCTATGATGACAGCTTTTCGACAGCGCACTTGCTGCTCTGCTCTGCTCCATCCTGGCATTCCAGAGTGGTGGCATGGAGGACAGCACGCTCGCGCAGGTTTCCAGGAACGGGCACACACAAGGCGGCACTTCTGAATGTAGCTAACATTGGATTTGATGTGTTTGTTCCTTATTTAATTTTTTCTAATTTTCTTTGATTAGTCTATTACTTTTTTACTTGAACCAAATCGCCATGGCTTGGCCGTGCATAAGCAGAGTGTGCTGTCTGGCTCGGTTTTGGAACCAGTTTGATAAATCCGATCTTTCATTGCCACTGACCATCCAGAATTACTCAGACATCGCCGACCAAGAGGTGCGATCCGTCACCAGGCAGGTACCGACGGACCGGGTTCTGACGCACAACTATTCTACTCCGGGCCACCGYGGATCCCCCCAGACACCGGGAGATGCCCCGGGCACCCGGAGATCATTGAGAGGCCGGAGGGAAGCCAACTTCAAACCCCGGGAGGACTACCACCGACCCGGCGTGCCGTTCTCGAGTGTTACCCAGTACAAGCAGGATTACAAAGCCTGGCCTATTCCGAAGAAGGAGAATTTCCCCTGGATTAGCAATTGTGGAAAAGGGGGCAACGTTGGTTCGGATAGCCCAGTAAACAGTTACCCCAATGCGAGCCAGACGAGAGGGGAGAGAGAGGAGCTGGGCATGAGGTGGGGGGAGCAGGGGACGGGAACAGCTAAAAGCTCTCACAGGTAGGCTCCATCACTCTGACGCTGTCCTTTCAGAATCGTTCTGTTTCTTTCATTTCAGCACCTGGAGCTGTCCACTCTCTCATAAACCATTGATAACTGCGCTCTAACCTAACGATTTCATTAGTCTGCTTCAAGTTATTGTTTTCTGAAATTCGTTAAATAATTGTTATTCATGTACAGTGGGCTGTTGGCACAAATGTCATCTGCAGTTTGTATAATTATGCAATAGCTTTTGAACGGAAATTGCCACCAGGCTAGGTCTTGCAGTTCMGTGTGTGTGTGTGTGTGTGCGTGCATTCATGCAAAATACATTAGATGCATTAAGTGTCATGCTACAGAAATAACCAATAGTTTTAATCTGAACAGTAGGCAGCTGCTAAAATAGAAACACAGCAAGACGCTTTCAATTATTAATAAACTCACACACATTTGATATCCCCTTGATTAGAGTGCATGTTTAGAGACCAAATTAAAGCGTTTCTGCAGTTTGATAATCCTCAACATCCAATGGTGTTTCTTTTTGATGACAGCATGCCCCGCCCCATTCTCATTTCCCAGAAGCACTGAGCTGAAATCTCATGCGTCATTACCAGAACCCACCCAGGCCCCTGTACTGCTCTGCTCGAATCCCAATGGACATCATTACCATTAATCGATGATAAGCCTGATTAGCTTGTTTATGCTTTGGTTCGTCTGATTTACACAACAATACAGAATTTGCACAATTTTCTTTGTAAAATAGCCGACAGTATAGAGAGCATAAAGCCAATGGACAAAACTTTTGCAGTGTTTGTAAAATAACAATTATTTTCAGACCATGGGAGCGCTCCCTTACACTTCCCTCTCCTCCTTGTAGACAGGAGTACCGGCCTTGGACGGGGGCAAGACCAGCCAAGACCACTAGGAAACAACGCCCCCCTGCCCCGTACGCCAGCCCCCGGTCGGGGGTCTCCCACCTCCCTAATGAGACCAGCTACCAGGCCGCCTACAGCGGAGYCGGGGAGGCTTTCAGACMCACAGAGCTTCACCAGAGGGACCATAATACCTCCACCGCTGGGCTGCCGACCACCACCTCCATCTCCACTGTCCCCAAGACCACTGTAACCCTACTCCAGCCTTCCTCCACCACTACCACCCCTATCAYCAGCACCGGCCTCCAGCAGAGCAGCCTGCCAGAGAGACCCAACCTCAGTATAGGGACCATGGGAGAGGTGAGACAGAGGACAGAATTTCACAGTTTTCAGGGCATRAATCCATATTTTTCCAATGTTATTCAAAATGGTCTGAATCCTTGAGATGAGCAAAGTCTTAGTGGCAGCATCTCGTTCTATAGAAGTCATTGTACACATCTGTGATGATGCCATATTCATTAGGTAGTACTATTTCAAAGGCAAAGTCACTTGAAAGACATAGAATAGACACTGTAGAGACACAAAGACACTGTGTGGGGAACATAGGGTAAGGGTATGGTTAGGGACATAGCCATTGTTCTAGCCATTGTTCTTCCCAGGTGTTCCCCGTGGTGCTGAGGCATCTCTAAGAGGTGATACTGTGATCCTGTTCTGTCCTAAAGCTGCTCAATGTGTCCCAGCTGTTTCAGATTATGACGCAAACTGCCAGGCCTATGACATTGACCTGGTTAGAGAGGAGCAGGCATTACATACAGAGAAAAGAAAGTCAATCATATTCAGATATTTGGACAATTAGGATTTGGAGACTCAAATCACAGAGGTTTTGTGTCAGAGTGGGTTCAGGTGGAGAGAGAGAGAGGCGAGGTGAGAGAGAGAAGTACTGTAAATCTTTCCTGTTTTGATCCCAGCCCGCCCCCTGTTCTCTCCCTGGGGTAGTTCAAGGCAGACGTTGTGTGACAGGGAGTGGAACTCTTTAGGGAATCTCCTGGGGTTTAATGCCATCCCACCTGCCCCGCTYCTCCGTGCCATCTGCCAGCGGCGAGTAGGAGAGAACGGGCTGAGCCGACTCGGCTTTCTGCTTTCACTCCCTGTCGTCTATGCCAGAGAGATTAAAGAAAGAAGAAACTCCTGCTTGCCAGGAATTTTTCAGTTTTAAATTTAATAGCAAGTTGAAACAAAAAAAAWGTGAAACTTTGAAAGCAAGCACTGTGGAGGAAAGTCTTTTTTTGAACCTTGTTTTATAAATATTCCAGCGTACCTGAGTGTCAGAGCTGTAGATGTGCCGCTACATCTCTTTTCAGGAGCAGAGAGAAATAAAATAAGAGGGAAGAAGATTATTTCCGGTCAGTTCAAACTTTCTTTGGATGTTGGGTAACATCTTCTAAAAAGCAAAAACATGCTCCACTATGGCTCCCCAAAAAGCCACGATTAAACTTATTAAACTTTTCGGCCAGTCACATGGGAGAACATGTTTTAGCCTCCAAATCAGATATAGAAGGCCAGTGCATAGCCAGTCTAAGCCAAATGTTGTAGAATGCCAGTACAACAGTGTTTGACAGGCCACAGGGTTTAATAATATGAGACATGTCATCTGTAGGTCATAGTCTATTAATTACCATGGCCCAGAAATCAGTGTGAGATGTGTGTGTTCAGCGTGAGATGGGTGTGGTCAGGGTGAGATGGGTGTGGTCAGGGTGAGATGGGTGTGGTCAGGGTGAGATGGGTGTGGTCAGGGTGAGATGTGTGTGTTCAGCGTGAGATGTGTGTGTTCAGCGTGAGATGTGTGTGTTCAGTGTGTACGTGTGTGGTCAGGGTGAGAGGTGTGTACGTGTGTGGGGTTCAGGCAGGGAAAGGTACAACTCTACAGATGGCTGCTATGTAAGATTTGTTTCCCAAAATAAATCGGGTGCAAAACTCCTGCCCTGAAAAGTAGACATTAGATACGAACTACAGGCTATCCGCTATGGTCATCATATTGGACCCTCTCTCTGTACAGCCCCTCACCCATCAACCAAGCCCTACCTCAGTGTACCGCCCCCTCTACCTACTGACAACAACCTAGTGCTCTATTGTTTTTATCCTTCTCTGAGCAATCTGCCAACACAACGCAAAACCCAGGGGATCGATATTAAACAATACAGTCCAAGCCTCCATCCACTGAGCTCTCTGACCAAGCCTCCACCCACTGAGCTCTCTGACCAAGCCCCCACCCACTGAGCTCTCTGACCAAGCCTCCACCCACTGAGCTCTCTGACCAAGCCTCCACCCACTGAGCTCTCTGACCAAGCCCCCAGGCACGCACACATCCACTTGATCCGCATTCTTCATAGCATTCACCCATCCATCACGGGAATTAATACTGAAGTCCTCATTATGCTTTTGAAAACAAAATCAATAAACTTTATTATGGAGAGGGAGAGAGTGATATACACTACCGTTCAAAAGTTTGGGGTCCCTTGTTTTTGAAAGAAAAGCTATTTTTTTTATACATTTAAAATAACATCAAATTGATCAGAAATACAGTGTAGACATTGTCAATGTTGTAAATGACTATTGTAGCTGGAAACGGCTGATTTTTAATGGAATATCTACATAGGCGTACAGAGGCCCATAATCAAAAACCATCAGTCCTGTGTTCCAATGGCCCGTTGTGTTAGCTAATCCAAGTTTATCATTTTAAAAGGCTAATTGATATTTAGAAAACCCTTTTGCAATTATGTTAGCACAGCTGAAAACTGTTGTTCTGATTAAAGAAGCAATAAAACTGGCCTTCTTTAGACTAGTTGAGTATCTGGAGCATCATTATTTGTGGGTTCGATTACAGGCTCAAAATGTCCAGAAACAAAGAACTTTCTTCTGAAACTCATCATTCTATTCTTGTTCTGAGAAATGAAGGCTATTCCATACAAGAAATTGCCAAGAAACTGAAGATCTCGTACAACGCTGTGTACTACTCCCTTCACAGAACAGCGCAAACTGGCCCTAACCAGAATAGAAAAAGGAGTGGGAGGCCCCGGTGCACAACTGAGCAAGAGGACAAGTACATTAGAGTGTCTAGTTTGAGAAACTGACTCGCCACAAGTCCTCAACTGGCAGCTTCATTAAATAGTACCCGCAAAACACCAGTATCAACGTCAACAGTGAAGAGGTCGGTTGGCTCAGTTGGTAGAGCATGGCGCTTGCAACGCCAGGGTTGTGGGTTCAATTCCCACGGGGGGACCAGGATGAATATGTATGAACTTTCCAATGTGTAAGTCGCTCTGGATAAGAGCGTCTGCTAAATGACTTAAATGTAAATGTAAGAGGCGACTCCAGGATGCTGGCCTTCAAGGCAGAGTTGCAAAGAAAAAGCCATATCTCAGACTGGCCAATAAAAATAAAATATTAAGATGAGCATAAGAACACAGACACTGGATAGAGGAAGATTGGATAAAAGTGTTATTGACAGACAAATCTAAGTTTGAGGTGTTCGAATCACAAAGAAGAACATTYGTGAGATGCAGAAAAAATGAAAAGATGCTGGAGGAGTGCTTCATGCCATCTGTCAAGCATGGTGGAGGCAATGTGATGGTCTGGGGGTGCTTTGGTGGTGGCAAAGTGGGAGATTTGTACAGGGTAAAAGGGATCTTGAAGAAGGAAGGCTATCACTCMATTTTGCAATGCCATGCCATAACCTAGGGAAGAAGCAGTCAGCTGGTATTCTGTCTATAATGGAGTGGCCAGCACAGTCACCGGATCTCAACCCTATTGAGCTGTTGTGGGAGCTGATGTTGGGAGTTGATGTTGAGATGTGTCTGTTACTTGAACTCTGTGAAGCATTTATTTGGGCTGCAATCTGAGGCTGGTAACTCTAATGAACTTATTCTCTGCAGCTGAGGTAACTCTTTTCTGTGGCGGTCCTCATGAGAGTCAGTTTCATCATAGCGCTTGGTGGTTTGTGCGAATGCACTTGAAGAAACTTTAAAAGTTCTTGAAATGTTCTGCATTGACTGACCTTCATGTCTTAATGTCTTRARGTAATGATGGACTGTCATTTCTCTTTGCTTATTTGAGCTGTTTTTGCCATAATATGGATTTGGTCTTTTACCAAATAGGGCTATCTTATGTATACTACCCCTACTTTGTCACAACACAACTGATTGGTTCAAACGCATTAAAAAGGAAAGAAATTCCACAAATAAACTTTTAAGAAGGCACACCGGTTAATTGAAATGCATTCCAGGTGACTACCTCATGAAGCTGGTTGAGAGAATGCCGAGAGTGTGCAAAGCTGTCATCAAGGCAAAGGGTGGCTACTTTGAAGAATCTCACATTTAAAATATATTTTGATTTGTTTGGGTTACACTTTTTGGGTTACTACATGATTCCATATGTGTTATTTCATAGTTTCGATGTCTTCACTAATATTATACAATGTTGAAATTAGTACWAGTAAAGAAAAACCCTTCAATGAGTAGGTATGTACAAACTTTTGACCGGTACTGTATATATTTTAAATTAGCAATACCCATACAGCTAAGAAAAGATGCCTAGCAGTCTACAAGCCATTTATTTCTGAAACACATGCAAGCTTTTCGGAGACCTCCCTCTCTGGTAAACATTTAGGCATACCATTCTGTAGATCCATCAATGCGTCTACTGACAGTGTTTTCTCCCATGAGACATTTTAGGAACCTTGCAGAAATGTTTTTCAGCACTGCTGGAGGACATGGCTTGAGCTTTTCAATGTGATATAAAAATTGAGTTGTTGTACTAAAACAGCTGAACAGGGCAGGAATGGGGATGTGGTTTACAATGGGTTAAAGTGCATAACAAGAGGATAAAACAAAGCATTATGCTAATCACACTCCTTTGCACCCCTTTACTCTCTCACCCACTCTCCTTTCTCCCTCCCTCCCTCCCTCCCTCCCTCCATTTCCTATTTTTATTGGCTTTCTCCTGCCTCCTTCCCTCTCACTGTTCCGTTAAATGTGAACTTTTCCCTTTTCTCACAATGCGTCAGACTACAGGCACGGTCATGAGCCGAACCACCAGGGTTCTATCAAGGGAGGGAGGGAGAGAGAAAGAGAGCAAGAGAGAGAAATAATGGATTATTTGCCATTTTGTTAAAGTGTGATGCGATGCAGTGGGTTGCAGACTTTTCAGTGAGAATGTAATTTAGGAGAGGCAGACCTGTCTGCTGTACCAAGTGGAATACAATGTGTGTTGGAGAAGGGAGGGGGTGGACACACCCACAGAGACACATAAACACACAGGCAAACAGACTCTGAAGCACGCACACAAACAAATATTTTTGAAGCCGCAGTTTGACAGATTTCATGTACAGACACAGCCTCTCATCCAGCAAATAGTCATATTACATTTTCTTTATTGGCCCAAGAGACTGTTGCTGAGACTACAGACCTACAACTTAGAAAAGTATGCTTTGATCTCAAGTCAAACTCTGCCAAGTACACCTTCCATTGTACCACTACTAGTCAACTGCATTGGAAAAGGCATATTCATATCTAGTCATCATATCAAGCCTAGAACATCAGACTGGGCACAGACGTCAATTCAATGTCTATTGCACTTTGGTTCAACGTAATTTCATTGAAAGGACGAGGAAACAATGGTGATTCCACCAGTGTATTCCCAGTGGGATGTTACTTGATGCATGCAGCATGCAAACTTCCTTTCAGGGTCGAGTGAAATTCCATTAATGTAGGCTAAATAGGTTCCGGCTGGATGTTATTTCAGAAAGTCTGGCATCAGCAGCATTTTGCAGTGATGAATTCTGTCTACCAGTCCACTGACAGTAGTGATGAATTCTGTCTACCAGTCCACTGACAGTAGTGATGAATTCTGTCTACCAGTCTGACAGTAGTGGTGAATTCTGTCTACCAGTCCACTGACAG
>NC_036871.1:37563832-37575126 GCF_002910315.2 Salvelinus sp. IW2-2015
TGAATTCTGTCTACCAGTCCACTGACAGTAGTGGTGAATTCTGTCTACCAGTCCACTGATGCACTATGACAGCACAACCAAACAAGTCACGTCTCATATACTGTAGCTTATCTGTTATATTTGAACAGCACAAGACCTGTATTGCCTGTGGTTATCTTTCAGTAATCCATGTCATGTTTGTGTTATTGCAGGAGCAGTTGGTGAGGACCAAGCTCTCTCCCAACCCCTCTGCAGTGTTTCAAAGCAGATCCAGGATCTTCAACATATGACAGACTTTCCAAACTATTCTACTGGTTATCGGGAGACCAAAGAACCAATGAGGGGAATGATCTCTGTCCATTCCACACTACAACAAAATCTATGCAGGGAATGTACAGCTTAATGTAACCAGAAAGGAAAACCCTGTACAGCTTAACAGTGCAGTTTAGTAAATCAGAGACAAGTGAAATGACAAACCAGATGTCACAAAACTATTTTACAATCCTGTTCTATTGCTATGAAAATCATATATATGCATGTAACACGCTAGTTTGAAGTCAAGCTTCTTTTTCAGTATTAGACACTCCAAGACAACATGGCTGCTCTGTAATGTGTCTTTGTGTRTACTGTATGTATGTGCACCTGTTGAGTTGGAATGATTTGTGTTTAATCCTTTTCTGTATATACTGTTGGATCTATTGAAATGACAAGGAGATTACTTTTTGTGAAATGTATGCTCAAACTGCACTTAGTCCACAAAGTAAGGTGTTCCTTTGATCTCTGCAAGTGTTTTATGAACAGAAACAAAAAATATATTCATACATTTTTATTCAATTAGGTACTATTTTGAGAAAGTAATTGTTCCGGTGTTAACGTTCATTTTGTAAATCTGTTTAAGAAACAAAAAATTGTTAAATATTAAATGATGTACAGTATATTACAATAAAAAAATATCAGGTTCTTATCTCCATCAGGTTCTTAACTCCATCAGGTCGTTTACTCCATCAGGTTCTTAACTCCATCAGGTTCTTAACACCATCGGGTTCTTAACACCATCGGGTAGTTTACTCCATCAGGTTCTTAACGCCATCAGGTTCTTAACACCAGCGGGTGATTTACTCCATCCGGTTGTTTACACCATCMGGTTGTTTACTCCATCGAGTTCTTAATGCCATCAGGATCTTTACTCCATCAGGTTATTATCTCCATTGGGTTGTTTAATCCATCAGGTTCTTAAATAAACCAGGTTCTTTGCTCCATCAGGTTCTTTACTCCTTCAGGTTATTATCTCCATCAGGTTGTTTACTCCATTAGGTTCGTAACGTCATCGGGTTCTTTACTCCTTCAGGTTATTATCTCCATCGGGTTCTTAACTCCTTCAGGTTGTTTACTCCATCGGGTTCTTATCTCCATCAGGTTGTTTAATCCATCGGGTTCTTAAATAAATCAGGTTATTTACTCCATCAGGTTCTTCACCACTTCAGGTTCTTATCTCCATCAGGTTGTTAACGCCATCAGGTTCTTTACTCCATTAGGTTCTATCTTCATCAGGTTCTTTAATCCATCAGGTTCTTAAATAAATCAGGTTCTTNTTCTGTCTACCAGTCCACTGACAGCAGTGGTGAATTCTGTCTACCAGTCCACTGACAGTAGTGATGACTTCTGTCTACCAGTCCACTGACAGCAGTGATGAATTCTGTCTACCAGTCCACTGACAGTAGTGATGAATTCTGTCTACCAGTCCACTGATGCACTATGACAGCACAACCAAACAAGTCACGTCTCATATACTGTAGCTTATCTGTTATATTTGAACAGCACAAGACCTGTATTGCCTGTGGTTATCTTTCAGTAATCCATGTCATGTTTGTGTTATTGCAGGAGCAGTTGGTGAGGACCAAGCTCTCTCCCAACCCCTCTGCAGTGTTTCAAAGCAGATCCAGGATCTTCAACATATGACAGACTTTCCAAACTATTCTACTGGTTATCGGGAGACCAAAGAACCAATGAGGGGAATGATCTCTGTCCATTCCACACTACAACAAAATCTATGCAGGGAATGTACAGCTTAATGTAACCAGAAAGGAAAACCCTGTACAGCTTAACAGTGCAGTTTAGTAAATCAGAGACAAGTGAAATGACAAACCAGATGTCACAAAACTATTTTACAATCCTGTTCTATTGCTATGAAAATCATATATATGCATGTAACACGCTAGTTTGAAGTCAAGCTTCTTTTTCAGTATTAGACACTCCAAGACAACATGGCTGCTCTGTAATGTGTCTTTGTGTRTACTGTATGTATGTGCACCTGTTGAGTTGGAATGATTTGTGTTTAATCCTTTTCTGTATATACTGTTGGATCTATTGAAATGACAAGGAGATTACTTTTTGTGAAATGTATGCTCAAACTGCACTTAGTCCACAAAGTAAGGTGTTCCTTTGATCTCTGCAAGTGTTTTATGAACAGAAACAAAAAATATATTCATACATTTTTATTCAATTAGGTACTATTTTGAGAAAGTAATTGTTCCGGTGTTAACGTTCATTTTGTAAATCTGTTTAAGAAACAAAAAATTGTTAAATATTAAATGATGTACAGTATATTACAATAAAAAAATATCAGGTTCTTATCTCCATCAGGTTCTTAACTCCATCAGGTCGTTTACTCCATCAGGTTCTTAACTCCATCAGGTTCTTAACACCATCGGGTTCTTAACACCATCGGGTAGTTTACTCCATCAGGTTCTTAACGCCATCAGGTTCTTAACACCAGCGGGTGATTTACTCCATCCGGTTGTTTACACCATCMGGTTGTTTACTCCATCGAGTTCTTAATGCCATCAGGATCTTTACTCCATCAGGTTATTATCTCCATTGGGTTGTTTAATCCATCAGGTTCTTAAATAAATCAGGTTCTTTGCTCCATCAGGTTCTTTACCACTTCAGGTTCTTATCTCCATCAGGTTGTTTACTCCATCGGGTTCTTATCTCCATCAGGTTGTTTAATCCATCGGGTTCTTAAATAAATCAGGTTATTTACTCCATCAGGTTCTTTACCACTTCAGGTTCTTATCTCCATCAGGTTGATTACTCCATCAGGTTCTTAACGCCATCAGGTTCTTTACTCCATTAGGTTCTATCTTCATCAGGTTCTTTAATCCATCAGGTTCTTAAATAAATCAGATTTTTTTTTACTCCATCAGGTTCTTTACTCCTTCAGGTTCTTATCTCTATCGGGTTTTTATCTCCATCGGGTTATTATCTCCATCTGGTTATTATCTCCATCAGGTTCTTAACCCCTTCAGGTTGTTTACTCCATCATGTTGTTTACTCCATCAGTTTCTTATCTACTTTTTTATCTACATCAGGTTTTTTACTCCATCAGGTTCTTATCTACTTTTTATCTACATCAGTTTTTTTTACTCCACCAGGTTCTTATCTACTTTTTACCTACATCAGGTTTTTTAATCCATCAGGTTCTTAAATAAATCAGGTTCTTTACTCCATCAGGTTCTTATCTACATCAGGTTCTTATCTACATCGGGTTCTTATCTACATCAGCCTCTTTACTCCATCAGATTCTTTACTCCATCGGGTTCTTAACGCCATCAGGTTCTTAACGCCATCCGGTTCTTAACACCATCAGGTTGTTTACTCCATCAGGGGGCTTAACTCCATTGGGTTCTTTACTCCATCAGGTTATTTACTCCATCAGGTTATTATCTCCATCAGGTTGTTTAATCCATCAGGTTCTTAATGCCATCAGGTTCTTTACTCCATCTGGTTGTTTAATCCATCAGGTTCTTAAATAAATCAGGTTCTTAAATAAATCAGGTTCTTTACTCCATCAGGTTCTTATCTCCTTCAGGTTCTTATCTCCATCAGGTTCTTAACGCCATCGGGTTCCTAATGCCATCAGGTTCTTTACTCCTTCAGGTTATTATCCCCATCAGGTTCTTAACTCCTTCAGGTTGTTTACTCCATCCGGTTATTTACCTAATCAGGTTGTTTACTCCATCAGGCTGTTTACTCCATTGGGTTATTTACTCCATCAGGTTCTTATCCACATCAGGTTCTTATCTACTTCTTATCTACATCAGGTTTTTACTCCATCAGTTTTTTTACTCCGTAAGAACCTGATTAGATTAAGAACCTGACGGAGTAAAGAACCTGATGTGGATAAGAACTGATGTAGAATAGAAACCTGATGGAGTAAAGAACCTAATGTAGATAAAACCTGATGGAGTAAAGAACCTGATGTAGATAATAACCTGATGTGATAAGAACCTGATGTTAGATAATAACCTGATGAGTAAGAACTGATTAGATAAGAAACCTGATGTAGATAAGAACCTGATGGAGTAAAGAACCTGATGTAGATAAGAACTGCATGTAGATAAAAACCGTGAGATATAACCTGATGGAGTAAAGAACCTGATGTAGATAAAACCTGATGTAGATAAAACCTGATGTATGATAATAACCTGATGGAGTAAGAACCTGAGTAGATAAGAACCTGATGTAGATAAGAACTGATGAGTAAAGAAACTGATGTAGATAAAACTGATGTAGATAATAACCTGATGTAGATAAGAACCTGATGAGTAAAGAACTATGTAGATAGAACCTGATGTGATGAAGAACCTGATGGAGTAAAACACCTGATGGTGGATAAGAACCTGGTGGAGTAAAACACCTGATGTAATAAGAACTGATGGAGTAAAGAACCTGATGTAGATAAGAACTGATGGAGTAAACGAACCTGATGTAGATAAGAACCTGATGGAGTAAAGAACCTGATGTAGATAAGAACTATGGAGTAAACCTGATGTGGATAAGAACTGTGGAGTAAAAGACCGTAGATAAAACCTGATGAAGTAAAGAACCTGATGTAGAAAGAACCTTGATGGAGTAAAGAACCTGATGTAGATAGAACCTGATGGAGTCAAAGACCCTGATGTAGATAAGAACCTGATGTAGATAATAACCTATGTAGATAAGAACCTGATGTAGATAAGAACCTGATGGAGTAAAAACCTGATGTGGATAAGAAACCTGATGGAGTAAAACACCTGATGTAGATAAGAACCTGATGGAGTAAAAACCTGATGTAGATAGAAACTGATGGAGTAAAGAACCTGATGTAGATAAGAACCTGATGTAGATAATAAACCTGATGTAGATAAGAACTGATGGAGTAAAGAACCTGATGTAGATAAGAACCTGATGTAGATAAGAACCTGATGAGTAAAACACCTGATGTGGATAAGAACCTGTGGAGTAAAGACCGGTGGAGTAAAGACCTGATGTAGATAAGAACTGATGTAGATAAAACCTGATGAGATAAGACCTGATGGAGTAAAACCTGATGAGAAAAACTGATGGAGTAAAGAACCTGATGTAGATAAGAACCTGATGTAGATAAGAACCTGATGGAGTAAAGAACCTGATGTAGATAAGAACCTGATGTAGATAAGAAACCTGATGAGTAAAAACCTGATGTAGATAAGAACCTTGATGTAGATAGAACTGAGAGTAAACCTGATGTGATAAAACTGTGGAGTAAAGACTGTGGAGTAAAGACCTGATGTAGATAAGAACCTGATGTAATAAACCTGATGAATAAGAACCTGATGAGATAAGAAACCTGATGGAGTAAAAAACCTGATGGATAAAAACCTGATTGAGATAAGAACCTGATGGAGTAAAGAACCTGATGTAGATAAGAAACCTGCATGTAGATAAGAACCTGAGTAGATTAGAAAACCTGATGGAGTAAAAACCTGATGTAGATAAGAACCTGATGTAAATGAATAAGAACCTGATGAGTATAAGAACTGATGTAGAATAAGAAACCTGATGGAGTAAAGAAACTGATGGAGTAAAAACCGATGTAGATAAGAACCTGATGCTAGATAAGAAGTAGATAAGAACCTGATGGAGTAAAGACCTGATGGAGTAGAAGAAGACCTGATGGAGATAAGAACAGATGGAGTAAAACCTGATGGAGTAAACAAACCTGTGGAGATAAGAACCCGATGTAAAGTATGACCGGATGAGTAAACAACCTGATAAGTAAACAACCTGATGGAGATAATAGCCTGATGATAGATAACGAAGCCCGAGGAGTAAACAACCAATGTAGATAAGAACAGCATGTAGACTTCAGAACCTGATGGAGTAAAGAACCTGTGAGATAATTATAAACCAATGATGAGTAAAACTGAACTGATTGGAGTGAAGGACCTGTAGAGTAAAACAACCTGAATGTTAGATTAGAACATGATGGGTTAAGAACCTGAGGGGAGTAGATAATATTCTGATGGCAGAGTTAGACCAGACACATGATGGAGTGAAACAATAACCGCCCCGTGAGTGTAAGATAAGAGACGGGAGGGTCATGATAGGTAAAGAACGCGATTTGTAACCGAAAGACAACCACGGATGGTGAGTAGAACAGACCGCGCTGGATGAGCGCCGCGTGACAAAAGTAGACAAGCCCGGCTTGATGGGTATCACCAGGAAAATAGAAGAAAGAGGAAAGGTTAAATCCAAGGACCACGCTGAATGTGGAGTAAAACCCCTGATGGAGTAATAACCCCCAATGTGTAAAAACGGGGCCTGATGGAGTAAACAACCAAATGATTAGGACTAATACTGATGGAGTAAACAACCTTGAAGGAGGGTGTTACAAGACCACCCATTATGCGGGGTGTTACATGAAATTCCCTGAGTCGCAGTGAGTAAACTAAAGAACCTGGCTTTTCTTGATTAGATATATCAATGATGAAGCCCAGCTGTAAAACAAACCTGGAGTGGAGGTTAAGCGATATAACCAATAATGTGAAGTAATATCAAACCTGGAATGGGTGTAATCAATCGAACCCACCTGGAGTTCATAAGGCCGGTTTTCAACCATGCATTGGGCACGTAGAAGAGTAAATCCTAATTGATCGGACTCGTAAAAATTAAGAGACGCCGTGCATGGCGTTGAGAGAAAACCGCCCATGCAACTGGATTGGAGTTAAATAAGCATGCCCAGTAGCTCGATTGATCTATTCAAGTAAAAAATCTATTCACCGAGACCCTGTCTAAGATTCTTAAAAAGATAAAAGAACTCAAAAATGAATGTCTAAGATAATATTGAACACCTGATCCCGATCCATGAACCGAAATCGTACAAACAACCGACCGAGTGCTAAAGATACTCCTTAAACCAATTTTCCATTGTATTAGAACCTCTGTATCGGAACAATCAGCTCTAAACAACTCCCATCAAAGATGGCATTTATCCCATGATCCACCGCGTGATTTCTAGAAGTCAAGATACCCAGGCCGATTGTTAATAGATAAGAACCTGATTGGAGTTGACAAACCACCCCTTGCAAGATTTCCGTTATATAAAACACCTCTTCAAAGGGGTGTACCCGCTAATAAGAGCGCTCAGTCATACGTTAGTGAGGCTTAACAAAATCACGCTGATGTACGATAAAGTTACCTGGGTGAAGCCAGTAATTACAAAAGACCGCGTTCGTGGTCTATTTATCTAACAATCCAGTTAATCCATCAGTAAAGACCCTGATGTAGTGATAGATATCTTCTCTAAGATTGTCACGATTTCAATACAAAAGCCGTTATGTTAGATAAGCAATAAACCTGATGCGCTCCTAAATCAGGATAAGAACCTGATGTAGTATAAGAGGAACTCTGATGAGAATAAGAAGCCCTACTGCAATGGTTTTAGTTTTAAAATATATCACGTTCCTGAATGCTAGATACACAACCATCAATTGTATGGAAGAACCTTCTTACAGATCTGAGCATCATAGAAAACACCTGATTGTCTTAGTATTACTACCGAATCACCTGATCAAAGTGCTAGTACTAACAAAGACCAACTGTATGCAGTAAAGATTCTAGATAAGAACCTGATGTAGATAAGAACCTGATGCTCACGAATTTAAAAAACCTGGAGTGGAGGTTAAAACCTGATGTTATACTGAAAATTAATAACGCACAAATAACTTCTCGATGAAATAGAGTATAGGAACTGCTAAACTGCTAGATAAGAACCTATGTTCAAGAATAAAACCTGAGTAGATAAAGAACCTGAATGGAGTTTAAAGAACGCCCTGTATAATAAGCTCCCATTATAGAGTCATACAGAACCAAACCCTGATTGTTATTGTATAAATCCAACTCGCATGGCTTCCACTATATATAAGAAATCCACCTGATTGTAGTAACTCGCAGTTTAAAAGAACGTCTGATATGAGTAGATCCACACAGGTACATACTCTTCATGACTCTCCGTTCTCAGGGAGGTAAAGACCTGAGAACGTCATGAGGAGGCAAAATCCACTAACGTGCGTGCTTAACGCACATTCTCTGGCGGGGATAATAACACCAGTGGTGGGAAGATGATCGAAAACACCCGGATTGCTAGGGCAGTGTAAAGAACCTGACTAAGCGAGCAGGGTCGAAACATAACGACGGCCTGAAGAGTTGTCTAATGCAGTGGAAACACCGGCATGCTGGAGCAGTCTCGTGAGTCCCGGAGTAGCCGAAACAGAACCGTGATGTAGGTAATAACGAACCTGATCTAGATATGAACCTGATAAGGTGAGATACCGAGAACGCTGAGTGTGAGATTAAGAACACTGATTGCCTAGAAGATTAAGAAGCCTGATGAGTAAAACAACCTGATGTGATAGATGAACCTGATGGCATAAAACACACTGTACTCGAGCGGCTCACAACTCGTAAAAGAAACCTAAAGGATGAGGTGTAAAGAAGCGCTGATGTAGATAAGAACCTATGAGTAAAGAACCCTGAGGTAATAACCAACCCGATGATGAAGTAGGATAATAATCTCCTGATGTAATACAGAAGCCACTGATTGTCGATTAAATGAGACCTTATCTGTATAAATAAGAACTCCTGATGCCCTCTAAAGAGGTATAGTATGTACCTTCTAACTGAAGAAGCATCCACATCCTCAAGGATGTTGTGAGCTGAGTTAACAGTAAACCTATCCTCAGGGAGTATAACTGACCTGAGGTGGTATTTTTCAGATAAGTAACCCCTGATGCTCACAAGATAAGACCAAAGCCTTGCATTATGAATATAACAATACCTCATAAGTAGATACGAACCGTGATGTGCCTTAAATCCTAATACAAACACTCCTGAGTTGTAGGAGTAGAAACCTGATGTAAAGGATCAAGACCACCTGATGGAAGTACAAACACGGCTCTGAGTGGATTAAGAACCAGGGGGCTAGTAAAAACCCTCCGAGTGGGAGTTAAAAGACCTCTGATTTAAGATAAGGGAACCGTGAATGTAGATAAGATAGCCTGATGTGACGGATAGAACGCTGATTGGTGAGGTAAATAACGCTGACTGGATGACAAGGTCGCTGAAGAGTAAAGAACCTGATGTAGATAAGAGAACGCGTGAAGTCGTGTATACACACCTGGATGAGTAAAGAACTGATGTAGATAAGAACCTGATGACATAAGAACCTGCTGGAAGATAAAGAACCTTATGAGAGTAAGAACCTTTGCGTAGAGGATAAGAACCTGATTGTTCAGGATAATATACCTGCCTGATCACGCAGATATTACGATAATTCCTCACCATCGCTCTGACATAAGGAAACTCTCTGATTACTCCAGTCAAAGTAATGAAGTTAGACTCATAGCAATCTTTTGATTCATAGACATCAAAGTAAAGGAGTTCTCTACTTCGACCATCAACATGCAGTTTCTTTATTACTAACCCCAAGCAAATTCTAAATCACCCAAAGTCAAGCCTGTTCTTTGATGGAGTAAGAGCGAACAAACGATGGAAAGTAATTAGCGCCTGATGTGAAGTAAACAAGCCTGAGTGGATAAAAACCGATGTAGATTATGAGCCGGATGGAGTAAACATGCCCTGATTGAATAAACAAATCCTGATGGAGATATAGACCTTGATGTAGATAAACAGAACCCGGAGTGGAAGGTAAACAAACCAGACATGGTCAGAGATAAGAACACGATTGTAGATTAGAACCTCGCGATGGAGTATGAGAACCTGATGGGAGTATAACCTGACTGGAGTAAACAGACTGAGATACTCCTGGCAACTAAGCGAGTGAGAGAACCATGGTATGAGTAACCAGCAAACCTGAATGCAATGAGATATTGAGAACATGATTGCGAGTCTGGCGGCGGCGGACGTTAAAGAACCTGCATGGAGTAAATATTCTGGATGGAGTAAAGAACCTGATGAGTAAATAACCTTGATGTAATAAGAACCTCATTGTGAGCTAAAGAACCCTGATGTAAGAATAAGAACACGATGGAAGTAAAAAACCTGAGGAGTTAAAAACCTAGTAGATAAGAAATAGATAAGAACCTGATGATGGGATAAGAACCTGATGCGAGTTAAATAACCCAATGGGTGTAAAACAGCCTGATGGATAAACAACCTGATTGAGGTAAATAAACCTGATGGAGTAAAACAACCTGATAGGATAAAGAACCTGATGGGAGTATAAAATCCCGATGGAGTAATAACTGAATTTTTTGAAAGAAACAGGCATTGTGATAGAAAACCATATTGGAGTTAATAGAACCTGTGTAGATTAAGACCTGATGAGAAAAACCCTGATGTGCGAGTAATGAACCGACTGGAGTAAAGAACTGATGGAGTAAAGACATGATGTAGAGAGAATGAGTACATAAAACCTGATGGAGTAAAGAACCTGATTATAAAAGAACCTGATGAGATACAGAACTAGAGTTAAGAACCTGATGGTAAAAACCTGATGGTTAAAAACCCTGATGTAGATAAAACAAGTAGATAAGAACCTGATGAGTAAAAACCTAGAAATGTAGATAAGAACGATAGTAAGTATAAGACCTGATGAGTAAAACAACCTGAGAGGGTTAAGAACCTGATGGAGATAGATAGCCTAGAGATAGATAGAACCCGATAGGGAAAGAACCTGATGGGGTGAGGTGATGTGAGGAAAGAACCTGATGTCAGATTAAGGAACGTGTGCAGATAGAATGATAAGAACCTGATGGAGTAAAGAACCTGATATTGTAAGAACCCTGATGGCATGATAAGACCTGATGTAGATGACGAAACTATATGGAGTAAAAACCTGATGGCATAAAGACCTGAGTGGAGATAAAACCCGAGGTACAGAGATACCTGTGGCAGGCAATAATGTAAACACTGATGGATATAGTATTGATAAGAACCCGATGGATTCAAACAACCTGATGGAGATAAGAACGCCGATGGAGGTAAAACAAAAA
>NC_036871.1:37575151-37577151 GCF_002910315.2 Salvelinus sp. IW2-2015
GGTTCTTATCTACATCGGGTTCTTTACTCCACCATGTTCTTTACTCCATCAGGTTGTTTACTCCATCAGGTTCTTATCTACATCAGGTTGTTTTCTACATCAGGTTGTTTACTCCATCAGGTTTATTACTCCATCAGATTCTTTACTCCATCAGGTTTATTACTCCATCGGGAGTTTTAACAAATTCCTTTGGTTTTCTAGAAATCCTGGTTGGAGGTGTCTGGTTTGCCACCTTATCCCCTCCCCATTCCGGGAATCCTCCAACCAGGATTTCGGGAAAACCAGGGAATTTATTGAAATTTCCAGGAATTTTGCAACCCTAATGCTGAGTGCTAATCCAGGATCAGGTCCCCCTGTCCATTTAATCTCGTTCATCATGATCTAAAATGCATATTCGTTTAATTATTGGGATACGGTAAATCAATATACATCAGGGTGGAGATGAGAGGTGGTTAGACACTGTGATGTGTGTTAGAACCGCTCAAATCAAATCAAATTGTATTGGTCACACACACATGGTTAGCAGATGTTAATGCGAGTGTAGCGAAATGYTTGTGCTTCTAGCTCCGACAGTGCAGTAATATCTAACAAGTAATCTAACAATTCCCCAACAACTACCTAATACACACAAATCTAAAGGGGTGAATGAGAATATGTACATATATGGATGAGTGATGGCCGAGCAGCATAGGCAAGGGGCAATAGATGGTATAAAATACAGTATATACATGTGATATGAGTAATATAAGATATGTAAACATTATTGAAGTGGCATTATTTAAAGTGGCATTGTTTAAAGTGACAAATGATCAATTTATTAAAGTGGCCAGTGATTGGGTCTCAATGTAGGCAGCAGCCTCTCAGAGGCTCTCTCGGTCCCAGCTTTGATGCACCTGTACTGACCTTGCCTTCTGGATGGTAGCAGTGTGAACAGGCATTGGCTCGGTGGTTGTTGTCCTTGATGATCTTTTTGGCCTTCCTGTGACATCGGGTGCTGTAGGTGTCATGGAGGGCAGGTAGTTTGCCCCCGGTGATGCGTTGTGCAGACCGCACCACCCTCTGGAGAGCTTTGCGGTTGAGGGCAGAGCAGTTGCCGTACCAGGCTGTGATACAGCCCGACAGGATGCTCTCGATTGTGTATCTGTAAACGTTTGTCAGGGTTTTGGGCGACAAGGAACATTTCTTCAGCCTCCTGAGGTTGAAGAAGGCGCCTYCTTCACCACACTGTCTGTGTGGGTGGACCATTTCAGTTTGTCCGTGATGTGTACGCAGAGGAACTTAAAACTTTCCACCTTCTCCATTGCTGTCCCTTCGATATGGATAGGGAGGTGCTCCCTCTGCTGTTTCCTGAAGTCCACGATCATCTCCTTTGTTTTGTTGACGTTGAGTGAGAGGTTGTTTTCCTGACACCACACTCTGAGGGCCCTCACCTCCTTCCTGTAGGCAAAGAGAGAGATGAAGGTCATGGAAGATGTTGTTCCTACCTTCACCACCTGGGGGCAGCCCGTCAGAAGTCCAGGACCCAGGGCGGGGTTGAGACCAGGGCCTCCAGCTTGATGATGAGCTAGGGGGTACTATAGGTGTTGAATGCTGAGCGTGAGTCAATGAACAGCATTCACAGTGTGATGGCGATAGTGTATCTGTGGACCTTTGGGCGGTAAGCAAACTGAAGTGGGTCTAGGGTTGGTGAATAGTGATGATCCTTGACTAGCCTCTCAAGCACTTCATGATGACAGTGCTACGGGGCGGTAGTCATTTAGTTCAGTTACCTTTGCCTTCTTGGGTACAGGAACAATGGTAGCCATCTTGAAGATGTGGGGACCAACAGACGGATAGGAGCGATTGATATAGTCCGTAAATACACCAGCCAGCTGGTCTGTGCATGCTCTGAAGACTATTTACTGACATATTCAATGTTTGCTTTTGTTAACACATTGGGCTGGGAGGAGCGGGTTAAACATTTAATGTTACTCGTCGGAGGGGGGGGGGGGGGGGGGGCG
>NC_036871.1:37582212-37584004 GCF_002910315.2 Salvelinus sp. IW2-2015
CTCGTCATTGTTGGTAATCAAGCCCACTACTGTTGTGTCGTCTGCAAACTTGATGATTGAGTCAGTCCTTGTTAACGAGCCGCGACTGTGGCACTGTATTATCCTCAAAGCGGGCAAAGAAGGTGTTTAGTTTAGAAGCGTGACATCGGTGTCCGCGCCATTTCCCTTGTTTGATGGCCTTCCAGAGAGAATAACTACACTGTTTATTTTCAGCCATACTTCCAGACCTCTTTCCATGGCTAAATCGTTTCCTACGAACCCGAAGTGAGGCGGTGTGGTGGCTGCTGAGGGGAGGAAAGCTCATAATAATGGCTGGAACGGCGCGAGTGGAATGGCATCAAACACATAGAAACCATGTGTTTGAAACCATTACACTCATTCTGCTCCAGCCAGCACCACAAGCCTGTCCTCCCCAATTAAGGTGCCATCAACCTCCTGTGACCTTTTGGACATTGATTATCTGGTGTGGTAGTGTCTGTGCTGACGTATCTGAGCGGCTGACACCCTGTCCATGATATTGATAATGGCTCACAGTTTTGTCTTTGTTCCCCTCTTATGTAACCTGCTCCAACAATGGAAGAGCAGCACGGGGTCTGTCTGGGTCTGTGTGGGTCTGTTTGTGTTTGCATGCAAGCAGTTTTAGCCGAAATCTCTGATCACGACAACTAAATCGGAAAAACAATAATGATTAATTTCCCTGGTCCATCAACACGATCCACGGAATGGAACAACACCACAACAACACATTATTTACATTACATTTAAGTCATTTAGCAGACGCTCTTATCCAGAGCGACTTACATTATAATACAGTGTATGACTTGTAGTGAATTCTGTACCCGTCTGTTCAGCCTATTAGTTGAATGGAGCCTGTTGAAATGGATTATAAACAACATCCACAGGATCAGATACACAAGCCCTTTTTTCAGATCAGTTCCCTTATCCCAGCCCTACTCTTAGAGAAACCTAACCTCATCGAACCTAACAGCAACCTAATTTTATAGTAAGCTAATAGTAATGAGCAAGGCTCCACAGGAAAACAATGTGTGCTAAACATGGTGACCTGCCCTGATATTCATAACTATATTCTCTAATGCGTGTCACACAGCTCTGATACGATCACAGAATAAGATAACAGGGAGTATCCGTTGACACACACGGCACTCTAATGCTTCCGTGTCGGGTCATTCTGGCTAATGTACCTGGAAAGCTGGCTGTCCCTGTCCTGGTGTTGTGTAAGGTCTCTGTCCTAAAAATACTGCCTCTGATGTATCAAAGGTGGCCATTAAAGGTGGACTGCAACATTGGCTTTGTGTGTCTGGCTTCTAGAATAGTAACCAATTCTGTGATCTTCCAGTATGAAGTGAGTGAAGGTGTGTGTGTGTGTGTTGTGTGTGTGTGTGTGTGTGTGTGTGGTGTGTGTGTGGTGTTGTGTGTGTGTTGTGGGTGTGTGTGTGTGTGTGTGTGTGTGTGTGTGTGTGTGTGTGTATTTAATCCCTCTCTCTGCACCAGATCCCTTCTCATCCCTCTCATTTCCATTCCTTCTGTGAAAAAGAGATGAAGGGAGCGAGGCACAGGAGTTGAGGCACATTGAGAGAACGCTAAAGTACTGCCATCTGATCTCCCCATCTCTCTCACCCCCCCCCCCCCCACACACACACCCCCAGACACCACACATCAAAACCCCTCTTCAGACCAGCACCCTGTAATCTCTCAATCTATGGGAGATTACAGGGTCAAGCAGGACACTTAATCACCCTCTGTAAACACCAAGCACAGTTTTCATAAAAAA
>NC_036871.1:37589382-37591589 GCF_002910315.2 Salvelinus sp. IW2-2015
AAAAATGAAGCGAGCAGCACAGAGTTAGGCACAAAAACATTAAGTCCGCCTCTGACTCCCCATCTCTCTCACCCCCCCCCCCCACACACACACCCCCAGACACACACAAACAAAACCACCTCTTCAGACCAGCACCCTGTAATCTCTCAATCTATGGGGAGATTACAGGGTCAAGCAGGACACTTAATCACCCTCTGTAAACACAAGCACAGTTTTCATTTAAAAAACGTTTTCCATTTCCACAATACATATTTTGGTGTGCACTGGAAACTGAAATAACAATGTCAATTGATATTATTTTTTACAAAAATAAAAAGGCAAGGTGACCACTCAGTTTAAGTTACATTTAATGTCACGTGCACAATGAGTTGCCTTTCTTGCAAGCTCTAAACCCAACAATGCATTAACCAATAATGTAATTAAAAAAATACATACGGAAGAACAAAAACACACAATAAATAAAAATAAGAACCAGATAAAGTAAGTAAGCATACATATAGAGGGTCAGTTCCAGTACCATATTTACAATGTGCAGGATACTAGAGTGATAGAGGTAGATACTGGAGTGTAAGGTAGAACTGGAGTGATAGAGGTAGATACTGGAGTGATAAGTAGACTGTAGAGTACTATGATAGAGGTAGATACTGGAGTGATAGAGGTAGATACTGGAGTGATAGAGTAGATAGAGTACTGAGCTTAGAGGTAGATACTGGAGGTGGTAGATAGATACTGGAGTGAGTAGAGGTAATACTGAGTGATAGAGGTAGATACTGGAGTGATAGAGCAGATACTGGATGATACGAGCAGATACTGGAGTGATAGAGGTAGATACTGGAGTGATAGAGGTAAATACTGGAGTGATAGAGTAGATTACTGGAGTGATAGAGGTAGATACTGGAGTGTAGAGGTAGGATACTAGATAGTAGAGTAGATATGTTACAGTGCATTCAAAAAAGTATTCAGACCCCTTTTTGCGCTGTCACAGGACTCACTCCCGCGCACTGACACTCCAACACACACACTCCAACACCCCCCCCCCCCCCAACCATAATTTGCTCACACACACTTAATATGCACATACATTTATACGGACTCTACCCACATACACACACCCACTTACATGCAAATCATCATATACACTGCTGCTACTCTGTTTATCATATATCCTGATGCCTAGTCACCTTACCCMTATACAGTGCATTCATACAGTATTCAGACCCCTTCCCTTTTTCCACATTTTGTTACGTTACAGCCTTATTCTAAAAAGGATTAAATTGTAATTTTTTTCTCATCTATCTACACACAATATTCCAATGACAAAGTATTCAGAACCTTTACTCAGTACTTTGTTGAAGTACCTTTGGCAGTGATTACAGCCTTGAGTCTTCTTGGGTATGACGCTACATGCTTGACACACCTGTATTTGGGGAGTTTCTCCCATTCTTCTCTGCAGATCCTCTCAAACTCTGTCAGGTTGGATGGGGAGCGTCGCAGCACAGCTATTTTCAGGTCTCTCCAGAGATGTTCGATTGGGTTCAAGTCCGGGCTCTGGCTGGGCCACTCAAGGACATTCAGAGACTTGTCCCGACGCCACTCCCTGCGTTGTCTTGGCTGTGTGAATTAGGGTCGTTGTTCTGTTAGAAGGTGAACCTTTGCCCCCAGTCTGAGATCCTGAGCGCTCTGGAGCAGGTTTTCATCAAGAATCTCTTTACTTTGCTCCATTCATCTTTCGCTCGATCCTGACTAGTCTCCCAGTCCCTGCCGCTGAAAAACATCCCCACAGCATGATGCTGTCACCACCATGCATCACAGTAGGGATGGTGCCAGGTTTCCTCCAGACGTGATGCTTAGCATTTAGGCCAAAGGGTTCAGTCTTGGTTTCATCAGACCGGAGAACCTTGTTTCTCATGGTCTGAGAGTCCTTTAGGTGCCTTTTGGGAAACTCCAAGCGGGCTGCAATGTGCCTTTTACTGAGGAGTGGCTTCCATCTGGCCACTCTACCATAAAGGCCTGATTGGTGGAGTGCTGCAGAGATGGTTGTTTTTCTGGAAGGTTCTCCCATCTCCACAGAGGCACTCTGGAGCATTGTCACAGTGACCATCGGGTTCTTGGTCACCTCCCTGACCAAGGCCCTTCTCCCCCGATTTCTCAGTTTGGCCGGGCGGCCAGCTCTAGGAAGAGTCTTGGTGGTTCCAAACTTCTTCCAT
>NC_036871.1:37595035-37596655 GCF_002910315.2 Salvelinus sp. IW2-2015
AAACAGACACAACAAATAGAATGAAACTAAAAAAACAAATGTAACCATAAGGTAGGGAAGACTAAAGACATACTACATACATTAATAGGTAGGGAGACTAGAGAGACTACAGTACATTAGATAGTTAGGGGACACTTAAAGACAGACTACAGTACCAGTTAATTAAGTTTATCGGATGCAGTGCTAGATGGAGAGGCTAAAAGACAGACTACCCAGTACATTAATACGTATGGGGACTAAACCAGACTACAGTTTACATTAATAGCTGTTAGGGAAACAATAGACTTTGCAGACTAACAGACTAATATAAGTTAGAGATAAAAGACAACTACTAGCTACCTCATAATAAAGAGAGATAATCATAACTACATATTTTGACATCACGTACTATTCTAGATGAGCGGAATCGGCCATCGACCCCCTTTTGATAAAGCTGTATATCAGTTCTGATGGATTGGTGATATTGGGGATAGAAGCTGTTTATCAGTCTGATGGCTTGGGGATAGAAGCTGTTCAGGAGCCTGCTGGTGTCTTGATGCACCGGTACCGCTTGCCGTGCGGAAGCAGAGAGAACAGCCTATGGCTTTGGTGGCTGGAGTCTTTAATGATTTTCTGGGCCTTCCTTTCAACACCGCCTGGTATAGAGGTTCTGGATGGCAGGGAGATCAGCCCCAGTGATGTACTGGAATGTCTGCACCACCTACTGCAGCGCCATACAATCAAGGACCATACAATCAATTGCCATACCAAGCAGTGATGCAGCCAGTCAATATGCTCTCAATGGTGCAGCCTTATAACTTTTTGAGGATCAGAGGGTCCATACCAAACCTTTTCAACCTCCTGAGGGGGAAGATACGCTGTCGTGTCTTCTACACGACTATGTGCACGTGTGTGGACCATTTTAAGTCTTAAGTGATTTGGACACAGAGGAACTTGAAACTTTCGACCCGCTCCACTGCAGCCCTGTCGATGTGGATGTGGGCGTGCTCGGCCCACCGTTTCCTGTAGTCCACGATCAGCTCCTTGGTCTTACTGACATTGAGGGAAATGTTGTTGTTCCGGCCTCACACTGTCAGGTCTCTTACATCCTTCCTGTAGTCTGTCTCACCATCGCCGGTGATCAGTCCTACCACCGTCRTGTCGTCAGCAAACTTGATGATGGTGTTGGAGTCGTGGGTGAACAGGGAGTACAGGAGTGGACTAACTGCACAACCCTGTGGGGCCCCCGTGTTGAGGGTCAGTGTGGCGGAGGTGATGTTGCCTACCCTCACTGCCCGGCTCGTCAGGAGCTCCAGGATCCAGTTGCAGAGGGAGGTCCCAGGGTACTAAATAAAGGTGAAATGTAATTATATGAAATGTAATTATATATATTTTTAAATAAGCTTGGTGACGAGCTTGGATGGGACAACCGTGAGCTGTAATCAATGAACAGCATTCTCACATAGGTATTCCTCTTATCTAGGTGGGTGAGGGCAGTGTGGAGAGCAATTGAGATTGTGTCGTCTATGGATCTGTTGGGGCAGTATGCAMATTAGAGTGAGTCTAGTGTGTCTGGGATGATGGGAGTAGATGTGTTCCATAACCAGCCTCTCAAAGACCTTCATGATTACAGAAGTGAGT
>NC_036871.1:37597113-37600425 GCF_002910315.2 Salvelinus sp. IW2-2015
GAGTGTTACAGGGTGGTATCCATTGTGGGATAACAGCTCTCAAAGACTTCATGATTACAGAAGTGAGTGTTACAGGGTGTGGTAGTCATTGTGGCATAACCAGCTCTCAAAGAACTTCATGATTACAGAAAGTGAGTGTTTACAGGGTGGTACGTCATTGTGGCAGACCGGCCTTAAGAGTTCTTAGGAACAGGAAGGAGATGATGGTCGATCTGAAGATGTGGAGATTACAGACTGGGAAAGGAGAGGTTGAAAATGACTGTGAATTGCCTGCCAGCTGATCTGAGGCATGCTCTGAGAAGACACCCTGGAAAGTACTCTCTGGCCCACCGGCATTGGTGGTGTTGAGCGCTGATTAGACGTTTACTCATGTCAGCTGCTCAGGAGAGCGAGATTACGCAGTCCTGTGTGTTGGTGGATGGAGGTTTGGTTTAAACAGGACAAGGTGACCGCTCAGTTTAAGACCTGAGGTTGGTCCACAGGCAAGGTGGCATCGTCAGTTTAGACTGAGGTTTGCGCGTAAACAGGGCAGGTGACCACTCAGTTTAAGGACTGAGGTTATGGTCAAACAGGAGTGAGAACACCACACACTACTAACAATATTCATAAAGAAAAATATGTTTTATTTTATTTAACTAGGCAAGTCAGTTAAGAACAAATTCTTATTTACAATAACAGCCTACCGGGGAACAGTAGGATAASTGCCTTGTTCAGGGGCAGACCTTGTCAGCTTGGGGATTTGATCCAGAAACCTTTCGGTTCCTGGCCCAACGCTCTAACCACTAGGCTACCTGCCGCCTCATATCATATTCCCTCCAACACAAGCTAAATCTCCACCAACAACCATGTACACAACATCCAATATGGATCACATTCAAAGAGATTTTCATTCTTTCACCTTAAGAGTAAAACACTTCATCTCTCCCGTGATTGTCAGACAGGCAATACTTGAACACACACAATCCCCTTATAAAGGTGAGAAAGAGGACACCAGACAACCTATGAGAACTACAATGTTCAATACAATGTTGATCTCACGTTGTGCGGTGGTTTAGAGGGGCCAGACTGAGCCCAGCTGTGATTAAGTCAGTGGATACAGTACATTAGTCAGACTGTCAGGTAAACCAGTTATTACAAACTGAAACAGATGATTAAAGAAACGGCTATGCCAGGTATGTTATGAGTGATCCTCAGCGTGGTCTTCAGTAGGGAACAATGTTATGGAATGTACAGATAGAAATATATTGTGTAGAACGGACAAACTGCTCTGTCATCATACAGAGTAAAGAGAAATTCAGAGTCCACAGACACAGAGTCTGGTGGCTTTATTGTGACATTAATCCGGCTCTGTGACTACCGTTGGTGGGGGACCCACAGCCCGACCGCACACCTCCCTAAAATCCCCAACCAACGCGGACCCGCGGACCCGGCCTCTATTCATTTGAATGTGGTGACGGTTGGAGAAATTGATTGAGCTGCGCTGAAAATTCGAAAAGTATGAAAGCCAAAGGTCCAATATTCCACAACACTGCTGTGCGGAAGAGTATACAGTTTGGACTCTGATAAGCGCGTTCAGAAGGTTGTGCAATCCTGAATTCCACCCAGATATTAGTGTTGTCTGTTCTACTTGATTCTACTTCACGATACTGAGATATGAAAAGTAGCAGACTAGTGGTTTGAACTGTCAGTTAAACTGGTTGAAACCAGTTGGTTCTGTATGTCCAGGAGCCATTAATAGCTAAAGGAGGTGATTATATATCCTCTCTGTAAAGACTGATTTCTCTTTCTCTAGAAAATGGATGAGACAGAGCTGGAGAGAAGTGGAAGATTAATAGAGAGAGAGGAGAGAGAACAGGGAACAGTGATAAATATAGATTGAAGAGAGAGAACAGGAAACAGTGATAAATAGAGAGAGTGGAGAGAGATCAGGAAACAGTGATAAATATAGATTGAGGAGAGAGAACAGGAAACAGTGATAAATATAGATTGAAGAGAGAGAACAGGAAACAGTGATAAATAGAGAGAGTGGAGAGAGATCAGGAAACAGTCAGAGAAAATGTGAGAGAGTGAAACTGTTCTGTTGCAGACAGATGGTCCTCACTGGTGGGGTCGAAGCCTTCCTGCTGGTGGGGTCGAAGCCTTCTCACTGGTGGGGTCGAAGCCTTCCTGCTGGTGGGGTCGAAGCCTTCTCACTGGTGGGGTCGAAGCCTTCCTGCTGGTGGGGTCGAAGCCTTCTTGCTGCGGTCCGACTGTTGCTGTTGTGGCCACTGTCTGTTGCGGTCATAGTGTTCTTCTGTCTGGCCAACCGTTCACTTTTACCCCAGAGAGACATGGCCATACGCTCGTTACTGCCCGTCTCTCAGCTAGTGACACTGAGGGGAGAATCCAGAGTGTGTGTCTCTCTCTGTCTGAGCGTGTGTGTGTTGGTGAGGAAGTCAGATGTGGGGACGCTGCTGGCAGCCTGGTGAACGGTAATGGCTGTGACTCCCTGGGGACACAACAGGAACATATTCATACTATTAATCTAATAGCTTATTAGATAGGTACGAATACAACATATCACCAGCGTTAGTGGTTCAACACCAGTGGAGGCTGGTGAGGGGAGGACGGCTCATAGTAAYGGCTGGAATGGAGTCAATGGAACGGTATCAAACCTGGAAACCATGGAAACCACAAGTTTGATGTATTTGATAYCATTCCACTGATTCCACMATTCCACCTACTCCAGTTATTACCACAAACCCGTCCTCCCTAATGAAGGTGCCACCAGCCTCCTGTGTTCTACACAGTATGGATGGCGAATAAGAGTGTGTCTCACCTGTTCTGGAGGGATTGATGWGGGCCCCAGCTAGTGCTTCTCTCAGGATGCCAATGGCCTACAGAAGAAAGATACACTTATCATACACCATGTTATCCATGTGTTATCAGTACAGGACAAAAGACTGGTACACAGGACAACTTCATTCATTAATCTCTCAACTGTCATTCTCATTGTTCATTATGCTGTGTGTTTGAGGCATCTGGAGCGACTGACCTTGAGAATCATGATCCTGATCCCCGGAGAAAATCACAGTCTTCTACATCTCCACCTGCTGGAAGGACACGCCAATCTGAGAGAGGGAGGGACGGAGGAGTACGGAGGGGAGGGGGAGAGGAGGGAGGAGGAGAGGCATGGACAGACAGGGTAGGGACGGAGGGAGGGGGGAGGGAGGGAGGGGGATAAAGAGGTGAGACTTTGGTTGCAGTAGGATAAAGATGCTGGGTTTTTTCAAACAGATACTCTGCTTGTACTGATGTGGATGATGATGCTGG
>NC_036871.1:37601013-37622368 GCF_002910315.2 Salvelinus sp. IW2-2015
AAATCTGAGCAAAGTACAGCAGGGTCAAGATCATACCCCAAGACATGCTAACCTCCCCTGTTATTAGTAATGGTGAGAGGTTAGCATGTGTTGGGTACTCATCATTATTCAAGATTCATTCAGGATTATCCATAATCAATGTAGCATCCACATTAATGTAGAAGTGTTTAGAAACATACTATATTCTTATTTATAGAAAAGTGACTCCAAAATGACACAATACATTATTTACCATTCATTTCCATTGGGCACAAAACAAGAATATCAGTTTTTGAATTATTTATTTTATAGACATTACTGCTCATCTTTATCAATAATTTCGGACGTCACTGTAGATAGTGCTTGGTCTCAATCCTCTGGTTCTAGTCTTACCATTTTGTTTCACTACTGTGTCGCTTGTTCTCCTGAACCAGTGAGATGTCCTCATAATCTGGGTCCTTCTCGTCAATCTCCCTCTTGATGCCTGACATGTCTTGTCTTGTAGATGGAGACAACAGAAAAGTGTCAGTTGAAACTCTTGTTGATTAATCTGTGCAATTTGGAAACCATGTTTCGGCTGCTTGCTCTAAGAATACGAATGAGATACACTACATGGACAAAAGTATGTGGACACATGCTCGTCGAACATCTCATTCCAAAATCATGGGTGTTACTATGGAGTTGGTCCCTCCCTTTGCTGCTTTAACAGCCTCCACTCTTCTGGAAGACTTTCCACTAGATGTTGGAACACTTGCTGCTGGGACTTGCTTCCATTCAGCCACAAAAGCATTAGTGAGGTCGAGCACTGATGTTGGGCAATTAGGCCTGGCTCGCAGTTGCCGTTCTAATTCATCTCAAAGGTGTTCGATGGAGTTGAGGTCAGGGCTCTGTGCAGGCCAGTCAAGTTCTTCCGATCTTGACAAACCATTTCTGTATGGACCTCGCTTTGTGCACGGGGGCATTGTAATGCTGAAACAGGAAAGGGCCTTCCCAAACTGTTGCCACAAAGTTGGAAGCACAGAATCGCCTAGAATGTCATTGCATGCTGTAGCTGAAGATTTTCCTCACTGGAACTAAGGGCCAGTGAACAATATACTAATTGTTTTTTGGCTAGCCAGCCCAGAGTCAGCCCAGAACCAGCCAGAGTCAGCCCAGAGCCAGCCCAGAGTCAGCCCAGAGCCAGCCCAGAGCTAGCCCAGAGTCAGCCCAGAGTCAGCCCAGAGCCAGCCAGAGCTAGCCAGAGTCAGCCCAGAGTCAGACCAGAGCCAGCCCAGAGTCAGCCAGAGCCAGCCCAGAGTCAGCCAGAGCCAGCCCAGAGCCAGCCAGAGCCAGCCCAGAGCCAGCCCAGAGTCAGCCCAGAGCCAGCCCAGAGTCAGCCAGAGTCAGCCCGAGTCAGCCCAGAGCCAGACCAGAGCCAGCCCAGAGCCAGCTCTCTCCAGGGTGTCTTAGGCATATTTTCCCCTGAAGCTCCTCTCCAGTGTATGAGTTCGTATGAGTTCGTATGAGTTCCCATTCCAAAGTCAGTAGTCAGACATGAGAGGATCATCCCCACACACCCAGCCATTCATAGCATCACATGACCTTCCCTCCCACAGTGTATTTCACTGGATAGAATAAGTCTGACGTCTGGGCTCTGGGGCAGGCAGCATAGAACAATAATGTCTGAGAGACTGACTGTCAGAGAGTGCAGAGTAGAAAACCAGGCCAGACTGAATCCACAGACTGTTTGGGTCTGCAGGGCCTTAGGCAGCAGCTGGGGTTAAAATGATGTGTGTGTTGTGTGTGTGTGTGTGTGTGTTGTGTGTGTGTGTGTGTGTGTGTGTGTTGTGTGTGTGTGTGTGTGTGTGTGTGTGGGTGTGTGTGTGTGTGTGTGTGTGAGAGAGAGAGTGCTTTCTGTAGAAATGAAAGAGGGTGATGACGGGGCAAAGAGAGAGACACTCATCAGATCTGACAGAGGAGAGACATGAGGTAAGCAGGAAATATGCAGAGTCACAGTCTCATGTACACACACACAAAAACAATGCTAACAAACACTGACATGTTTATACATGTTGTACACAGCCAGATCAACAAACTCACAGACAACAGAATTACACAGCCAGATCAACAAACAAACAGACAACTGAATTACACAGCCAGATCAACAAACAAACAGACAACTGAATTACACAGCCAGATCAACAAACAAACAGACAACAGAATTACACAGCCAGATCAACAAACAAACACAGACAACAGAATTACACAGCCAGATCAACAAACACACAGACAACAGAATTACACAGCCAGACAACAAACACACAGACAACAGAATTACACAGCCAGACCAACAAACACACAGACAACAACACAAACAAACCCTCTTAGCTCAGCCGCCCTGCGTTTCCCAATGTTCCAGGAGTAGTAATGCTCAGTAGGCACAGAACAGATGGGAGTCCCCGGCTAAACAACACCAACCATACAGCACACAACATACCAATCAATCAAATGCATTTATATAGGCATTTTGTAGAAGCCCAGCCTAAAACCCCAAACAGCAAGACGTGCAGATACAGACGCATGGTGGCTAGGGAAAACTCCCTAGAAAGGCAGTGACCCAGGAAGAAACCTAGAGAGGAACCAGGCTCTGAGGCGTGGCAAGTCCTTTTCTGGCTGTACTGGGTAGTGAGGAACCCGGCTCTGAGGGGTGGCCAGTCCTCTACTGACTGTACTGGGTAGAAAGGAACCAGGCTCTTAGGAGTGGCCAGTCCTCTACTGACTGTACTGGGTAGAGAGGAACCAGGCTCCGAGAGGTGGCCAGTCCTAATCTACTGAATAGTAGATTATCCATCTACATTCAAGCTTTGTTTATATGTGGTTGTCTCACGTAGTCACCTTAATAGGAATGCACTAATTGTAAATCACTCTGGATTAGAGCGCCTGCTAAATGACAAAAATCTCATGTAAAAACAAATGCAACTAGTCTAAGGCTGTTTTCACATCTACAATAGCAAAGGGACGTTCTGGACAGCTTCTGGAGAAGTTCTAGAGAAGTTCTGGAGAGGTATCGATTTTCGAGAGACAACACTGTTGTGTAAACTTGCGAAATTCTCACATCTCGAGCGCTACCTCCGGAGGGCGCGCACGACACTCGCCCTACAGCTGACCCCCTCTGAGCAGGGCGGTGTAAACAGAACTGTCTCCTTGTGCTCAACGGTATATGGTAGTAGCAGAACAGCTAAAATGTAAATGAATTTTCTTTATATTTTACTTGTTTTATTGAGTTTTTACCTGAAAAGGCAGTAACAGCTTGTTACATTCTGAAACTGTCGCAGTAGCTGCCAACATGCCAGCTGTACAGAGCCACATTAAACTTTAGAACCCATTCCCACCACAGTGTTTTTATGTCGACACTATCTACAATATGTAAGTGAACATTTTGAGATAGTAAACCATACAAATAGAATATGTTTTTTCATTTGTAACATTGTGTGGTGATTTCAGAGGTGGCATCACAGGTTTCAGAGTGGTGGGGGGGGAATCGTTTTCCTAGGGCCCAGAGTTTTTCCTGATCTGGTAGGCTAGCTTAACCAGGTAAAACTCCGGGTATGACACAGTAATCAATCAGCTTAAAAAACTGTTTTATATGGGCTATGATGAGACCAGATCTTTTCAAATAGTAARAAAAAWAAAATCCTGGAAAACCTCCTGGCCCTAGTGAGGATGAAAATAATAAAATCCTGTCAAACAAATCATGAAACGAATCAGATGTTGGTGACGTGCTGCTTTCATGAACCAACACTTGCGCTTCAGTTCCCCCCCTCCCCTCCCAGCACTGACTTTGCTGATAGCTACTTACAACTAAATGTACTCACGATGACTGAGATATGTGGTTGTCTCACCTAGCCATCTGAAGAAATGCACTAACTGTACGTTTTCTTACCAAGTTGTGGGTAAAATAAATYGTGTTATATAATATTGATCGCTAGTTAGCTGGCTAATGTTAGCTAGCATGTTTAATGTACTAAGAGMAAATGCAGCTAACTAATATAGCCTGGTACCAGTCATGGTGTAGGCCGAGATGAGCCTGTTGTTTGTGGAACGGTATCTTCCAAATCAGAAATGAAAAGTATGAATACATTAGCTAGCTACATGAGGTAAGAAAACATGTAATGTAACATCTCATTGGGGTCCTCTGGAAACACTGACCAACACTTTGATTCCTACCCTGTCAATAATTCCTCCCTGGCTTATTCATTATTCACAACAATGTATTCAAAGTGCTGACCACTATATTCCAACTATATAATTAGAATAATCATTCTATTTCCACGATTCCAACAGTTCAACAATAAACACGGCCTAGATTATTTTGCCCATATCTTGTAGCCCAACTTGGCAGAGCGTGAAAATGATAACAAAAGTGTAGGAAATGCAGAAACTGTTGAAAATGATGAAAATGATTTTTGTTTGAAGTTGGATTGAACAGTATAAAACAATTTTAAATAGAGAAAGCCCTATTGAAATCACTTATAATGTATGTGTTGCCATCCTAGGGTCATTAATTACTCATAAAGCATATTTACAACTTTTATTATTCAAAAAGGTGTGTGTGAGAAAGAGGAATTTGAATATTGCAATAGCCCTGCTCCTCTCTCTCTCCAGCTGTACTAACTAAATCCCCAGCCCATTGAAGCTCATCTCTCTGTCTCCCAGCTCACCTCATGGTCTTTATCTGGATCTTGGTAATAGCTCAAATCCCACAGCACACAGACCAGTCTAGGGGTTATATATATATAGATTCCGCTCTCCAGTCCTCAGGGGCTGCTGTGAGTCTGTTTATATAATGGACAGGTAGGCTAGCAGTTAAGACCGTTGGGCCAGTAACCGAAAGGTCGCTGGTTTGAATCCCCAAGCCGACTAGGTGAAAAATCTGTTGATATACACTTTGAGCAAGGCACTTTGAGCAAGGCACTTTGAGCAAGGCACTTTGAGCAAGGCACTTTGAGCAAGGCACTTTGAGCAAGGCACTTTGAGCAAGGCACTTTGAGCAAGGCACTTTGAGCAAGGCAATAATTGGTCCTGCAAGTCACTCTGAATAAGAGCCATATGCTTTGGGGGCCTTTGTGACACGGTCTAAAAAAATACATTATTTCAGGAAAAACACTGGATTGTCTGATCGATCGATTGATAGATTATGGAATGACTGACCAATATGAGGGAGGGAGGGATTGACTGACTCCTACCTTTGTTGACGGGCATCACTATGGTCTGTGGCCGTACCCACCCCAATCTGTTTCAGCTGGTTGTCAGGAACGGTCAGCGCTGGGASTGGGAACCCGCCAGAGTGGATCTTCAGCATACCTAGACAAGACGAGAGTACAAGAGACAACACTTCGCCTGGATGGGGAATTTGGCCACTTACATAATCTATTTATTCTAAAACTATGCTTTATTTATACAGGTGATCCCACTGAGATAAAAAATGGAGACATGTCCCAAAACAGCATCAATCCACTTCCTCAAACAACATAAGAGGTATTCTCTTTCTACCTGATAGAGTAGCAGCAGTCTTCTCTCTCCCTGCCGCCATCTCGCTGATCAATGTCGTGCTGGCGCTCTCGGGCACGCCCCTACCGTATACCCCGCACCTTTGGCAATGCTGATAACAGGCATGTTGGTAACGGTGTTGGGGGTGTTGGGACCCTTTCCCAAGGTGACATTTACTGCTGCGCCCTTCGTCATGGTTACCAAACTGGTGGCGCTCTTTGCCGTGGTAATGGCGGTTGCCGTGGCGTTCTTTGTCATGGTAACATTGGCGTTCTTTGCAGCCTTGATGACTGCCACCTGGTTGGCTGCTTCCAGAACAGAGTAGGATACAGATTTGGCCTGACAGGACCCCTCCACTTCCTGGAACCTAACGAACAGCTGTTATTAGTGGAGGTGTACTAACACAGACAAACACACACAGTTTTACTGCCTTGAATTTCACCACGTTTTCAGTCTGTGTATAATTATATAAATATAGTACCAGTCAAAGGATTGGACACACCTGCTCATTCAAGGGTTTTTCTTTATTTTTACTATTTTCTACATTGTATAAAATCAAAACTATGAAATAACACATATGGAATCATGCAGTAACCCAGAAAGTGTTAAACAAATATATTWTATATTTGAGATTCTTCAAAGTAGCCAACCTTTGCCTTGATTCAGCTTTGCACACTCTTGGCATTCTCTCAACCAGCTTCACCTGGAGTCTTGAATAGTCTTGAAGGAGTTTCCACATATGCTGAGCACTTGCTGGCTGCTTTTCCTTCACTCTGCGGTCCAACTCATTCCAAACCATCTCAATTGGATTGAGGTCGGTGTGATTGTGGAGGCCAGGTCATCTGATGCAGCACTCCATCACTCTTCTTCTTGGTCAAATAGCCCTTACACAGCCTGGAGGTGTGTTGGGTCATTGTCCTGTTTAAAAACAAATGATAGATGGTGAAGCGTGATTCATCACTCCAGAGAATGCATTTCCCTGCCCCAAGAGTCCAATGGCGGCGAGCTTTACACCACTCCAGCCGACGCTTGGCATTGCGCATGGTGATCTTAGGCTTGTTTGCGGCTAACTGGCCATGGAAACACATTTAACTTCATGAAGCTGCCGACGAATAGTTATTGTGCTGACGTTGCTTGCAGAGGCAGTTTGGAACTCGGTAGTGAGTGTTGCAACTGAGGACAGAAGATTTTTTACGAGCTTCAGCACTCGGCGGTCCCGTTCTGTGAGTTTCTGTGGCCTACCACTTCACGGCTGAGCCGTTGTTGATCCTAGACGTTTCCACTTCACAATAACAGCACTTACAGTTGATCGGGGCAGCTCTAGCAAGGCATATATTTGACGAACTGACAAGTTGGCGGTGCCACGTTGAAAGTTACTGAGTTCTTCTGTAAGGCCATTCTACTGCCAATGTTTGTCTATGGCRATTGCATGGCTGTGTGCTCGATTTTATACATCTGTCAGCAACGGGTGTGGCTGAAAAAGCAGAATTTGAAGGGGTGTCCACTGTCCACATACTTTTGTGTATATACAGTGCATTCGGAAAGTATTCAGACCCCTTGACTTTTTCTACATTTTGTTACGTTACAGCCTTATTCTAATACGGATTCAATTGTTTTTTCCCCTYATCAATCTACACAGAATACCCCATAATGACAAAGGAAAAACTGTTTTTTAGAAATTTGTGCAAATGTATAAAAAATAMAACTCTTAAATATCAAATTTACATAACTATTCAGAGCCTTTACTCAGTACTTTGTTGAAGCACCTTTGGCAGCGATTACAACCTCGAGTCTTCTTTGGTATGACGCTATAAGCTTGACACACCTGTATTTGGGGAGTTTCTCCCATTCCTCTCTGCAGATCCTCTCAAGCTCTGTCAGGTCGGATGGGGAGCGTCACAGCACAGCTATTTTCAGGTCTCTCCAGAGATGTTCAAGTCTGGGCTCTGGCTGGGCCACTCAAGGACATTCAGAGACATTAGAAGCCACTCCTGCATTGTCTTGGCTGTGTGCTTAGGGTTGTTGTCCTGTTGGAAGGTGAACCTTCGCCCCAGTCTGAGGTCCTAAGCACTCTGGAGCAGGTTTTCATCAAGAATCTCTCTGAACTTTGCTCATCTTTCCCTCGATCCTGACAAGTATCCCAGTCCATGCCGCTGAAAAACATCCCCACAGCATGATGCTGCCACCACCATGCTTCACCATAGGGATGGTGCCAGGTTTCCTCCAGATGTGACGCTTAGCATTCAGGCCAAAGGGTTCAGTCTTGTTTTCATCAGACCAGAGAACCTTGTTTCTCATGGTCCGAGAGTCTTTAGGTGTCTTTTGGGAAACTCCAAGCGGGCTGTCATGTGCCTTTTACTGAGGAGTAGCTTCCATCTGGCTACTCTACCATAAAGGCCTGATTGGTGGAGTGCTGCAGAGATGGTTGTCCTTCTGGAAGGTTCTCCCATCTCCACAGAGAAACTCTGGAACTCTGTCAGAATGACCATGGGATTCTTGGTCACCTCCCTGACCCTTCTCCCCCGATTGCTCAGTTTGGCCGGGAGGCCAGCTCTAGGAAGAATCTTGGTGGTTCCAAACTTCTTCCATTTAAGAATGATGGAGGCCACTGTGTTCTTGAGAACCTTCAATGCTGTGGAAATGTTTTGGTACCCGTCGCCAGATCTGTGCCACGACACAATTCTGTCTCGGAGCTCTACGGACAATTCCTTCGACATCATGGCTTRGTTTTTGCTCTGACATGCACTTTCAACTGTGGGACCTTATATAGACAGGTGTGTTTCTTTCTATATCATGTCTAACCAATTGAATTTACCACAGGTGGACTCCAATTAAGTTGTAGAAATATCTCAAGGATGATCAATGGAAACAGGATGCCCCTGAGCTCAATTTCCAGTCTCATAGCAAAGGGTCTGAATACTTATGTAAATAAGGTATTTCTGCTTAATTGTTTTTATAAAYTTGTAACATTTCTCAAAACCTGTTTTCGTTTTGTTATTATGAGGTATTGTGTGTAGACTGATGAGGAAAACATGTAATTTAATCCATTTTAGAATAAGGCTGTAGCATAACAAAATGTGGAAAAGGCCAAGGGGTCTGAATACTTTCCGAATGCACTATATATAACTTTTAACAAGGCACACCTGTTAATTGTAATGCATTCCAGGTGACTACCTCATGAAGCTRTTTGGGAGAAGGCCAAGAGTGTGCAAAGCTGTCATCAAGGCAAAGGGTGGCTACTTTGAAGAATCTAAAATATTAMATATATTTTGATTTATTTAACACTATTTTGGTTACTACATGATTCCATATGTGTCATTTCCTAGTTTTGATGTCTTCACTTTTATTCTACAATGTAGAAAATAGTAAAAATAAAGCAAAACCTTTGAATGGGTAGGTGTCCAAACAGTTCTGGTATATATACAGTATATATACACACACAAAGCACCCTCTTAAGGAGAGAGATAGCATGATAAAGGCTATAGGAACTACACCTCTCTAGTTCCATAACTCATAATGATACAGACTACAGAGATAAGGGGCCGTGAAATAATAAACTAATTGTTTTTTGGTTTCATAGGTTCCAGCCAGAAGTCAAGCCAGAATCAGCCAGAGTCAGGCCAGAGTCCAGCCAGAGTCAGCCACAGAGCCAGCCTAGAGACTAGCCAGAGTCAGCCAGAGTCAGCCAGAGCCGCCGCAGAAGCAGGTAGAGGCAGACTTTCCAGAGTCAGCACCAGAGTACAGACCGCAAGAAGGCAGCAGAGTCAGCCAGAGACCGAGAACGAGAAGTCAGCTCCAGAGCAACAGACCACGAGCCGCCAGAGCCAAGCCAGAAGCTGCCCAGAGTAGCGTCAGACCAGGCAAGAGTCTTCAGCAGCCAGATCTAAGCCCAGAGGCGCGACAGCAGACCAGCCAGGCAGCCAGAGCGCCAATGAGCCAGCCCAAGTCAGCCAGAGCAGCCATACAGAGCAGAGCCAGCCCAGAGCCAGCTTCTCCAGGGTGTCTTTAGGCATATTTTCCCTGAGAGCTCCTCTCCAGTGTTATGAGTTCGTATGGTTCGTATGAGTTCCCATTCCAAAAGTCAGTAGTCAGACATGAGAGGATCATCCCCACACACCAGCCAGTTCATAGCATACATGACCCTTCCCTCCACAGTGTATTCTACTGGATGAATAAGTCTGACGTCTGGGTCTGGGGCAGGCAGCATAGAACCAATAATGTCTGAGAGATCGACTGTCAGAGAGTGCAGAGTAGAAACCAGGCCAGACTGAATCCACAGACGTTTGGGTCTGCAGGGCCTTTAGGCAGCAGCTGGGGTTAAAATTATGTGTGTGTGTGTGTGTGTGTGTGGTGTGTGTTGTGTGTGTGTGTGTGTGTGTGTGTGTGTGTGTGTGTGTGTGTGTGTGTGTGTGTGTGGTGTGTGTGTGTGTGTGTGTGTGTGTGTGAGAGAGAGTGCTTTCTGTAGATGAAAGAGGGTGATGAGGGGCAAGAGAGAGACACTCATCAGATCTGCAGAGGAGAGACATGAGGTAAGCAGGAAATATGCAGAGTCACAGTCTCATGTACACACACACAACAACAATGCTAACAAACACTGACATGTTTATACATGTTGTACACAGCAGATCAACAAACTCACAGACAACAGAATTACACAGCAGATCAACAAACAAACAGACAACTGAATTACAGCCAGATCAACAAACAACAGAAACAACTGAATTACACAGCCAGATCAACAAAAAACAGACAACAGAATTACACAGCCAGTATAAAACAAGACAACAGAATTACACAGCCAGATCAACAAACACACAGACAACAGAATTACACAGCCAGATCAAAAAACACACAAGACACGAATTACAGCAGCAGACCAAACAACAACAACACAACAAAAACCCTCTTAGCTCAGCCGCCTGCGTTTCCCAATGTTCCGGAGTAGTAATGCTCAGTAGGCACAGAACAATGGAGTCCCGGCTAAACACACCAACCATACAGCACACAACATCAATCCAAATGCATTTATTAGGATTTTGTAGAAGCCAGCCTAAACCCAAACAGCAAGACGTGCAGATACAGACGCATGGTGGCTAGGGAAAACTCCTAGAAGGCAGTGACCAGGAAGAAACCTAGAGAGGAACCAGGCTCTGAGGCGTGGCAAGTCCTTTTCTGGTGTACTGGGTAGTGAGGAACCCGGCTCTGAGGGGTGGCAGTCCTCTACTGACTGTACTGGGTAGAAAGGAACCAGGCTCTTAGGGTGGCCAGTCTCTACTGACTGTACTGGGTAGAGAGGAACCAGGCTCCGAGAGGTGGCCAGTCCTAATCTACTGAATAGTAGATTATCCATCTACATTCAGCTTTGTTTATATGTGGTTGTCTACGTAGTCACCTTAATAGGAATGCCACTAATTGTAAATCATCCTGGATTAGAGCGCCTGCTAAATGACAAATCTCATGTAACACAATGCAACTAGTCTAAGGCTGTTTTCACATCTACAATAGCAAAGGGACGTTCTGGACAGCTTCTGGAGAGTTCTAGAGAAGTTTTGGAGAGGTATCGATTTTCGAGAGACAACACTGTTGTGTAAACTTGCGAATTCTCACATTCGAGCGCTACCTCCGGAGGGCGCGCACGAACACTCGCCTACAGCTGACCCCTCTGAGCAGGGCGGTGTAAACAGAACTGTCTCCTTGTGCTCAACGGTATATGGTAGTAGCAGAACAGCTAAAATGTAAATGATTTTTCTTTATATTTTACTTGTTTTATTGAGTTTTTACTGAAAAGGCAGTAACAGCTTGTTACATTCTGAAACTGTGCGCAGTGCTAGAACATGCAGCTGTACAGAGCCACATTAACTTTAGAACCCATTCCACACAGTGTTTTTATGTCGACACTATCTACAATATGTAAGTGAACATTTTGAGATAGTAAACCATACAAATAGAATATGTTTTTTATTTGTAACATTGTGTGGTTGATTTCAGAGGTGGCATCACAGGTTTCAGAGTGGTGGGGGGGGATCATTTTCCTAGGGCCAGAGTTTTTCCTGATCTGGTAGGCTAGCTTAACCAGGTAATCCGGTATAGACAGTAATCAATCAGCTTAAAAAACTGTTTTATATGGGCTATGATGAGACAGATCTTTTCAAATGTGAAAAATAAATCCTGAAAAACTCCTGGCCCTAGTGAGGATGAAAATAATAAAATCCTGTCAAACAAATCATGAAACGATATCAGATGTTGGTGACGTGCTGCTTTCATGAACCAACACTTGCGCTTCAGTTCCCCCTCCCTCACACTGACTTTGCTGATAGCTACTTACAACTAAATGTACTCACGATGACTGAGATATGTGGTTGTCTCACCTAGCCATCTGAAGAAATGCACTAACTGTACGTTTTCTTACCAAGTTGTGGGTAAATAAATTGTGTTATATAATATTGATCGCTAGTTAGCTGGCTAATGTTAGCTAGCATGTTTAATGTACTAAGAGAAAATGCAGCTAACTAATATAGCCTGGTCCAGTCATGGTGTAGGCCGAGATGAGCCTGTTGTTTGTGGAACGGTATCTTCCAAATCAGAAATGAAAGTTAATGAAACATTAGCTAGCTACATGAGGTAAGAAAACATGTAATGTAACATCTCATTGGGGTCCTCTGGAAACACTGACCAACACTTTGATTCCTACCCTGTCAAATATTCCTCCCTGGCTTATTCATTATTCACAACAATGTATTCAAAGTGCTGACACTATATTCCAACTATATAATTAGAATAATCATTCTATTTCCACGATTCCAACAGTTCAACAATAACACCGGCCTAGATTATTTGCCCATATCTTGTAGCCCAACTTGGCAGAGCGTGAAAATGATAACAAAAGTGTAGGAAATGCAGAAACTGTTGAAAATGATGAAATGATTTTTGTTTGAAGTTGGTTGAACAGTATAAAACAATTTTAAATAGAGAAAGCCCTATTGAAATCACTTATAATGTATGTGTTGCATCCTAGGGTCATTAATTACTCATAAAGCATATTTACAACTTTTATTATTCAAAAAGGTGTGTGTGAGAAAGAGGAATTTGAATATTGAAATAGCCCTGCTCCTCTCTCTCTCCAGCTGTACTAACAAATCCCCAGCCATTGAAGCTCATCCTCTGTCTCCCAGCTCACCTCATGGTCTTTATCTGGATCTTGGTAATAGCTCAAATCCCACAGCACACAGACCAGTCTAGGGGTTATATATATATAGATTCCGCTCTCCAGTCCTCAGGGGCTGCTGTGAGTCTGTTTATATAATGGACAGGTAGGCTAGCAGTTAAGACGTTGGGCCAGTAACGAAAGGTCGCTGGTTTGAATCCCCAAGCCGACTAGGTGAAAAATCTGTTGATATACACTTTGAGCAAGGCACTTTGAGCAAGGCACTTTGGGAGCAGAGCAATAATTGGTCCTGCAAGTCACTCTGATAAGAGCCATATGCTTTGGGGGCCTTTGTGACACGGTCTAAAAAAATACATTATTTCAGGAAAAACACTGGATTGTCTGATCGATCGATTGATAGATTATGGAATGATTGACCAATATGAGGGAGGGAGGGATTGACTGACTCCTACCTTTGTTGACGGGCATCACTATGGTCTGTGGCCGTACCCACCCCAATCTGTTTCAGCTGGTTGTCAGGAACGGTCAGCGCTGGGACTGGGACCCGCCAGAGTGGTATCTCAGCATACCTAGACAGACGAGAGTACAAGAGACAACACTTCGCCTGGATGGGGAATTTGGCCACTTACATAATCTATTTATTCTAAAACTATGCTTTATTTATACAGGTGATCCCACTGAGATAAAAAATGGAGACATGTCCCAAAACAGCATCAATCCACTTCCTCAAACAACATAAGAGGTATTCTCTTTCTACCTGATAGAGTAGCAGCAGTCTTTCTCTCTCCTGCGCCATCCTGCTGATCAATGTCGTGCTGGCGCTCTCGGGACGCCCCTACGTATACCCCGCACCTTTGGCAATGCTGATAACAGGCATGTTGGTAACGGTGTTGGGGTGTTGGGACCCTTTCCCAAGGTGACATTTACTGCTGCGCCCTTCGTCATGGTTACAAACTGGTGGCGCTCTTTGCGTGGTAATGGCGGTTGCCGTGGCGTTCTTTGTCATGGTAACATTGGCGTTCTTTGCAGCCTTGATGACTGCCACCTGGTTGCTGCTTCCAGAACAGAGTAGGATACAGATTTGGCCTGACAGGACCCTCCACTTCCTGGAACCTAACGAACAGCTGTTATTAGTGGAGGTGTACTAACACAGACAAACACACAAGTTTTACTGCCTTGAATTTCACCACGTTTTCAGTCTGTGTATAATTTATATAATATAGTACCAGTCAAAGGATTGGACACACCTGCTCATTCAAGGGTTTTTCTTTATTTTTACTATTTTCTACATTGTATAAAATCAAAACTATGAAATACACATATGGAATCATGCAGTAACCAAGAAAGTGTTCAATATATTTATATTTTGAGATTCTTCAAAGTAGCCAACCTTTGCCTTGATTCAGCTTTGCACACTCTTGGCATTCTCTCAACCAGCTTCACCTGGAGTCTTGAATAGTCTTGAGGAGTTTCACATATGCTGAGCACTTGCTGGCTGCTTTTCTTCACTCTGCGGTCCAACTCATTCAAACCATCTCAATTGGATTGAGGTCGGTGTGATTGTGGAGGCCAGGTCATCTGATGCAGCACTCCATCACTCTCTTTCTTGGTCAAATAGCCTTACACAGCCTGGAGGTGTGTTGGGTATTGTCCTGTTTAAACAAATGATAGATGGTGAAGCGTGATTCATCACTCGCAGAATGCATTTCCCTGCCCCAGAGATCCAATGGCGGCGAGCTTTACACCACTCCAGCCGACGCTTGGCATTGCGCATGGTGGATCTTTAGGGCAATTAGGCCTGGCTCGCAGTCTGTGTTCCAATTCATCCCAAAGGTGTTCGATGGGGTTGAGGTTATGGCTGTGTGCAGGCCAGTCAAATTCTTCCACACCGATCTCGACAAACAATTTCTGTATGGACCTCGCTTTGTGCACGGGGGCATTTCATGCTGAAACAGGAAAGCTGCCAAACTGTAGGCACAAAGTCAGAAGTACAGAATCGTCAATAACRTCACTGTATGCTGTAGTGTTAAGATTTCCCTTCACTGGAACTAAGGGATCTAGTCCGAACCATGAAAAACAGCCCCAGACCATTATTCCTCCTCCACCAAACTTTACAGTTGGCACTATGCATTGGGGCAGGTAGCGTTCTCCAGCATCTGCCAAACCCAGATTCTTCCGTTGGACTGCCAAATTGTGAAGCGTGATTCATCACTCCAGAGAACGCGTTTCCACTGCTCCAGAGTCCAATGGCGGCAAGCTTTACACCACTCCAGCCGACACTTGGAATTGCACATGGTGATCTTAGGCTTGTGTGGGGCTGCTTGGCCATGGAAACCCATTTCATGAAGCTCTCGACGAACAGTTCTTGTGCAGACGTTGCTTCCAGAGGCAGTTTGGAACTCGGTAGTGAGTGTTGCAAGTGAGGACAGTCAATGGAGATTGCATGGCTGTGTGCTCAATTTTATATACCTGTCACCAACGGTTGTAGCTAAAATAGCCACATTGAGTAATTTGAAGGGGTGTCCACATACTTTTGTATATATAGTGTATATGACCACTATCTCAAAACCACTATCTGCCAAGAAGTAACTATGGCTACCTTTCCTCCATTTTGTGTCCAGACAGTACTGATCTGAGCCAAGATGGCAGCCATCTGACCCGTCGTGACCAGGATGGCCTGCTGGGTGACGGTCGTCGGGGATGACACCACGTGACCTGTGGAACTGGCCACGCCCTGCTTCCCCGCGCCCTGTGATGCTGGCTGGCCAACCAGAAACATACCCTGGGAAAGATCATTCATAAACAAAACTCGGTCGATACAACACTAACGATACAACGCTAACGATACATGGCTAACGATACATGGCTAACGATACAACGCTAACGATACATGGCTAACGATACATGGCTAACGATACAATGCTAACGATACAAGATAACAGCAGCAGCAATGGGGTTTTATAATACTATCTGAGAGTTAAATGTGTTTGATTAGGGTTTAGGAGTGTGGAGAGGGACTGTGTTGTTTATTTATTGTTCATGTTTATTCAGAAGTTAGGCAGTGTGTGTGGTGAAACCTTTAGTTAGGCTGTTTGAGGATGTAGGAGGTGTGTGGTGTATGTGTATGTGTGTGTGTGTGGTGGGGGTGGTGGTGAGTGAGTGTCACCAGGCAGATTAAAGGTGTGGGTGAAACCTTTAGTTAGGCTGTTTGAGGATGTAGGAGGTGTGTGTGTGTGGTGAAACCTTTAGTTAGGCTGTTTGAGGATGTAGGAGGTGTGTGTGTGGTGAAACCTTTAGTTAGGCTGTTTGAGGATGTAGGAGGTGTGTGTGTTGGTGAAACCTTTAGTTAGGCTGTTTGAGGATGTAGGAGGTGTGTGTGTGGTGAAACCTTTAGTTAGGCTGTTTGAGGATGTAGGAGGTGTGTGTGGTGTGGTGAAACCTTTAGTTAGGCTGTTTGAGGGTGTAGGAGGTGTGTGTGTGGTGAAACCTTTAGTTAGGCTGTTTGAGGATGTAGGAGGTGTGTGCAGCACTACATACGTTTTCTACCGACCGATAGAGCAGTGGAAAGAAAGAGGATGTTTAAATGTGTCCCTACTCTCTGGGGGCAACCCGGTGACGAAGACTAAAGATTTTTCCCTAAAGTTCGACTGACGTCAGAGTGAGGAGAGCGAGCGGTGACTTGAAATGATCTCTGCCCCAGATTTAGATTGTATGTGGAAGGAAAGAGATGAACGGAGGAAGCACAGAGACCTCATTAGTAGTAGTTGTGTAAATGCAGAGACAGCATTGTTCCAGAGCAGAGAGCTGGATCAATGGCTTGGTAATGAATGTATCTAATAAAGGCCTATAGATAGATACAACAGGATCAATCAATGCCAGAATACTAAAGACAGGCTCTACAGGGCTTCTCACAGGGTCTCTACAGGGCTGTCACAGGCTCTCACAGGCTGTCTACAGGGCGTCCACATGGCTCTCTACAGGGCTGTCCACAGGGCTCTCTACAGGGCTGTCACATGGCTGTCTACAGGGCTCTCTACAGGGCTGTCCACAGGGCTGTCTACAGGGCTGTCTAACGGGCTGTCCACATGGCTCTCTACAGGGCTGTCCACATGGCTCTCTACAGGGCTGTCCACATGGCTGTCCACAGGGTCTCTACAGGGCTGTCTACAGGGCTGTCCACAGGGTCTCTACAGGGCTGTCCACAGGGCTGTCTACAGGGCTGTCCTACAGGCTGTCTACAGGACTGTCCACATGGCTCTCTACAGGGCTGTCACATGGCTCTCTACAGGGCTGTCCACATGGCTGTCCACAGGGCTCTCTACAGGGCTGTCTACAGGGTGTCCACAGGGCTCTCTACAGGGCTGTCTACAGGGCTGTCCACAGGGCTCTCTACAGGGCTGTCCCAGGCTCTCTACAGGGCTGTCCACAGGGCTCTCCACAGGGCTGTCCACAGGGCTGTCCACAGGGCTGTCACAGGGCTGTCCACAGGGCTCTCCACAGGGCTGTCCACAGGGCTGTCCACAGGGCTCTCCACAGGGCTGTCCACAGGGCTGTCTACAGGGCTCTCTACAGGGCTCTCTACAGGGCTCTCTACAGTGCTCTCTACAGGGCTGTCTACAGGGCTCTCTACAGGGCTCTCTACAGGGCTCTGAGCATGACATGAGACTCTCCTCAACAATATGAGATGAAAGACAGAAAGACAGAATGGGTGAGAGGGTAAATGAAGACAGATAGAGAGAATGGTGTGAGAGGGTAAATGAAAGACAGAAGAGAGAATGGGGTGAGAGGGTAAATGAGACAGAAGAGAGATGGTTGAGAGGGTAAATGAAAGACAGATAGAGAGAATGTGGTGAGAGGGTAAATGAAAGACAGAATGGGGTGAGAGGGTAAATGAGCACAGATAGAGAGAATGTTGTGAGAGGGTAAATGAAGACAGAATGGGGTGAGAGGTAATGAAAGACAGCAGCTGTTTTACTCAATGATTATTTGAAGAGGATAACAGGACGAACAGAGAGAGAGAGAGAGGAGGTGTGTGTACCTGTGGGTTCTGTTTTGAGGATGAAGGCAAATCTGTGTGTGTGTGTGTGTGTGTGTGCGCCTGTCAAATCAAATCAAATTGTATCGGTCACATACACGTGTTTAGCAGATGTTACTGCAAGTGTAGTGAAATGCTTGTGTTTCTAGCTCCGACAGAGCAGTAATATCTAACAAATTACACAACATATAGCCAATACACACAAATCTAAGTAAAGGAATAGAATTAAGAATATATAAATATTTGGATGAGCGATGTCAGAGCGGCATAGACTAAGATACAGTAGAATAGTATAGAATACAKTATATACATATGAGATGRGTAATGCCAGATATGTAAACATGATTAAAGTGACTAGTGTTCCATTATTAAAGTGGACAGTGATTTCTAGTCTATGTATGTTGGCAGCAGCCTCTATGTGCTAGTGATGGCTGTTTAACAGTCTGATGGCCTTGAAATAGAAGCTGTTTTTCAGTCTCTCAGTCCCCAGCTTTGATCCACCTGTACTGACCTGGCCTTCTGGATGATAGCGGGGTGAACAGGCAGTGGCTGGGGTGGTTGTTGTCGTTGAAGTGTGTCTGTACCTGCATGGTCTGTTTGAGGAGGTGTGATGTACAGGAGAGGTTAGAGGGCAGACTGCTGGAGGAGGAGATCTGAAAGGCAGAACACACATCTCCTTCAGTATAATACACCTATAGACTGCTATCACACAGTCAGCTTGGTGTGACTGTTTGTTAGAGAGATGTGGAGGCAGAGGAGAAAGAACAAAGCTGGGAGAAGGAGACAGAAAATGGACAAAGGGGAGAAGAGGGTGAAACTGTGGTTGTTTTACATCATTCATCTACCATTCTGTCCCGTTCCAAACAGACTAGAAGATACAAATAACCCTGAACTGTGTTGTAATATTCATTCTACATTCTGTCCCGTTCCAAACAGACTCTAGAGACTACAAATAACTGAACTGTGTTGTATATTCATTCTACATTCTGTCCCGTTCCAAACAGACTAGAGGACTACAAATAACCCTGAAACTGTGTTGTAATATTCATTCTACATTCTGTCCCGTTCCAAACAGACTAGAGACTACAATAACCCTGAAACTTGTGTTGTAATATTCATTCTACATTCTGTCCCGTTCCAAACAGACTAGAAAGACTACAAATAACCCTGAAAACTGTGTTGTAATATTCATTCTACATTCTGTCCCCGTTCCAAAACAGACTAGAGACTACAAATAAACCCTGAAACTGTGTTGTAATATTCATTCTACATTCTGTCCCGTTCCAAACAGACTAGAAAGACTACAAATAACCCTGAAACTGTGTTGTAATATTCATTCTACATTCTGTCCCGTTCCAAAACAGGACTAGAGACTAAAAATAACCCTGAAACTGTGTTGTAATATTCATTCTACATTCTGTCCCGTTCCAAACAGACTAGAAGACTACAAATAACCCTGAAACTGTGTTGTAATATTCATTCTAGATTCTGTCCCGTTCCAAACAGACTAGAAGACTACAATAACCCTGAAACTGTTGGTAATATTCATTTCTACATTTTTCCGTTCCAAAGACTAGAGACTACAAATAACCCTGAAACTGTGTTGTATATATTCATTCTACATTCGTCCCGTTCCAAAACAGACTAGAAGACTACAAATAACCCTGAAACTGTGTTGTAATATTCATTCTACATTCTGTCCCGTTCCAAAACAGACTAGAGACTACAAATAACCCGAACTGTGTTGTAATATTCATTCTACATTCTGTCCCGTTCCAAACAGACTAGAACTACAAATAACCTGAAACTGTGTTGTAATATTCATTCTACATTCTGTCCCCGTTCCAAACAGACTAGAGACTACAAATAACCCTGAAACTGTGTTGTAATATTCATTCTACATTCTGTCCCGTTCCAAACAGACTAGAGACTACAAATAACCCTGAAACTGTGTTGTAATATTCATTCTACATTCTGTCCCGTTCCAAACAGACTAGAAGACTACAAATAACCCTGAAACTGTGTTGTAATATTCATTCTACATTCTGTCCCGTTCCAAACAGACTAGAGACTACAATAACCCTGAAACTGTGTTGTAATATTCATTCTACATTCTGTCCCGTTCCAAACAGACTAGAAAGACTACAAATAACCCTGAAACTGTGTTGTAATATTCATTTACATTCTGTCCGTTCCAAACAGACTAGAAGACTACAAATAACCCTTGAAACTGTGTTGTAATATTCATTCTACATTCTGTCCCGTTCCAAACAGACTAGAAGACTACAAATAACCCTGAAACTGTTGTAATATTCATTCTACATTCTGTCCCGTTCCAAACAGACTAGAAGACTACAATAACCCTGAAACTGTGTTGTAATATTCATTCTACATTCTGTCCCGTTCCAAACAGACTAGAAAGACTACAAATAACCCTGAAACTGTTGTAATTATTCATTCTACATTCTGTCCCGTTCCAAACAGAGCTAGAGACTACAAATAACCCTGAACTGTGTCGTAATATTCATTCTACATTCTGTCCCGTTCCAAACAGACTAGAGACTACAAATACCCTGAAACCTGTGTTGTAATATTCATTCTACATTCTGTCCCGTTCCAAACAGACTAGAGACTACAAATAACCCTGAAACTGTGTTGTAATATTCATTCTACATTCTGTCCCGTTCCAAACAGACTAGACGACTACAAATAACCCTGAACTGTGTTGTAATATTCATTCTACATTCTGTCCCGTTCCAAACAGACTAGAAAGACTACAAATAACCCTGAAACTGTGTTGTAATATTCATTCTACATTCTGTCCCGTTCCAAACAGACTAAGAGACTACAAATAACCCTGAAACTGTGTTGTAATATTCATTCTACATTCTGTCCCGTTCCAAACAGACTAGAGACTACAAATAACCCTGAAACTGTGTTGTAAATATTTCATTCTACATTCTGTCCCGTTCCAAACAGACTAGAGACTACAAATAACCCTGAAACTGGTGTTGTAATATTCATTCTACATTCTGTCCCGTTCCAAACAGACTAGAGACTACAAATAACCCTGAAACTGTGTTGTAATATTCATTCACATTCTGTCCCGTTCCAAACAGACTAGAAAGACTACAAATAACCCTGAAACTGTTGTAATATTCATTCTACATTCTGTCCGTTCCAAACAGACTAGAAGACTACAAATAACCCTGAAACTGTGTTGTAATATTCATTCTACATTCTGTCCGCGTTTCCAAAACAGACTAGAAAGACTACAAATAACCCTGAAACTGTGTTGTAATATTCATTCTACATTCTGTCCCGTTCCAAAAGAGAAGATGTGGAGTGGGTGGATTGTATTACAGGAGTTTGACATGGTCTCTCTCTTTCCATCTGTGTGGTGTGTGTGGATGTGTGATACAAAACGTGCAGTTATTCTCTCTGCAATGCCTCTCCATCCCCTCTCAGACTGATGTCCCATTTAAACAGCTTTCCAAGTGGCTGCTCACTGCTGCTGAGGACAGCACTCTGGCAGGGTGGCACACTATTAATAGGTGTGTGTTTTAGCAGGAAGGAAGTGTCACAGAGACAGCAAGGTGACTATGCCCACACAGAACCATCTGGGAGGAGAAACAGCCCAATACAAG
>NC_036871.1:37625410-37657566 GCF_002910315.2 Salvelinus sp. IW2-2015
TGAAGAAAATAAGAAATTAAAGAAAGAGAGGACAGGAGAGAGGACAGGAGAGAGAACAGGAGAGAGGACAGGAGGCAGGAAGGGCAGGACAGGAGGCAGGACAGGAGCCAGGACAGGAGAGAGGACAGAGAGAGGACAGGAAGGAGAGGACAGGAAGAGAGGACAGGAAGAGCAGGACAGGAGAGCAGGACAGGAGCCAGGACAGGAGAGAGGACAGGAGAGAGGACAGGAGAGAGGACAGGAGGACAGGAGAGACCCATCTGGGAGGAGACAGCCAATCACAGAGACCCATCTGGGAGGAGACAGCCAATCACAGAGACCCATCTGGGAGGAGACAGCCAATCACATTGAAACATAAAGGACAACATCGTGGCAGTACTACTGGGTTTGGTCTGACACTCCGCTCCTGGAAGCCCACCACTACTGGGTTTGGTCTGACACTCCGCTCCTGGAAGCTCACCACTGGTGGGTTTGGTCTGACACTCCGCTCCTGGAAGCCCACCACTACTGGGTTTGGTCTGACACTCCGCTCCTGGAAGCTAAACACTGTTAGGTCTGAAAGAGCTCTATGAAAAGTACTCATGAGAGGTGAAGACAGAGGAAATCAGTCCTGGAGGACTTTCAACTTTAAATCAACCCAGTCTGATAGACTTCTATAAAGTTCCTACTGTCAAAGAAACCTAAGCACTTGGAAACTACACGTCTTAGTGACAAAGGGCCGTTTCAGAATGTGGAGGTAAAGATGCCAGTTCTACTCATAACAAAGACTCTTATTCCACTTAGACACACRTACTGACCTTTGAGTGACTTCTGTGTGACCTCTGTGTAACTCACCTTGACCCCGGCGGACAGGAAGCTGTCCGTGTGAACCTTGGGGGCCGGAGAACGAGTGCCCTGGGCCGCACCCGACTGCTTGGCTGTAAGACTTCCTGTAATACGGAAAGACATAGAGCAGTAATCAATTATTCAAAATATCTGTTGGTCGGGGTAGAAGCATTGGTTTTAGTCACTTTGTGGGTCACAAGGGCTGCTTTTACACAGTCACTAATTGATCTTTTGACTAATCAGATCAGATCTTTAGCCACTAATTGGGCAAAAGATCAGAATTGGGCTGCCTGTGTAAACGCAGCCAAATACATTAAATTCAAAGGCTTTAGGTGGGTTAAATTTACTAAGGTATCGAGAGAAAAAGAGAGACTAAAGTATTTCCTAAGCCAGTGTTGGGATTCGTTATTTGAAAAGGTAATATAATACATGTCATTACATGTCACAAAAATAACGGGTTTACTTTTACAAATATTACTTTGAATGGAAAGTAACACAGTATAGGTTACTAGTTATATTACTTTGAATGGAAAGTAACACCGTATATTACTAGTTATATTACTTTGAATGGAAAGTAACACAGTATATTACTAGTTATATTACTTTGAATGGAAAGTAACACCAATTACTAGTTATATTTACTTTGAATGGAAAGTAACACAGTATATTACTAGTTATATTACTTTGAATGGAAAGTAACACAGTATATTACTAGTTATATTACTTGGCGAGGCGAGCGCGTGCGCTCTACAAAATAAGCTACTTAACAAACTCAGGTATCATTAGTTCTCCTTTCATCGTGACAGTATACTTTCTGTGCTAGTATACAAGTGCTGCGCTATCATATGAGCTAAATTATCCAATATATCGTACGTTAAACATCGGTACAGATTTCCTTTCTTTTCACTCAAAATCTTTCTAGCCGCCAGCGTTCTGGTTAGACCACTGCTAGAGGATGGATAGAGGGCACACTTTCCACTAGACGGTGAAGCCCTCTATTGGGTTTGCAATAAAAAAAAATGCGATCAGAGGTGCGCCCCTCTATCCATTTTTATGGTCAGCGCGTCATGAGATTTTTCGAACAGCCTTTTCTCCGCTCACTCGAGAACTAAATGAGGAAGTCGAAAATCGGGTCAAGGAAACGCATCAGCAGAGATGTTGATCTGAAAGTGAACACGTGTTACTTGAACAAGTAACTCTAATTATACTACCCAGTTTATAACTAATATAACCAGTAAAGTAACTCAAATTATATACCCAGTTTTAAAAAGTAACTCAATTATACTACCCAGTTTTTAAAAGTAACGCGGTACACTACTAGTACTGATAATAATAAGTATTCTTGATTTACGTAACGTGCTTTACTGGCCATGCTTTTATAATGTGTTACCCCAAACACACTGGTCTTTCCACACTGCTTTTATAATGTGTTACCCCCAAACACATGGTCTATCTTTTATAATGTGTTACCCCAAACACACTGGTCTATGCTTTTATATAATGTGTGTACCCCCAAACACACTGGTCTATGCTTTTATGAATGTGTTACCCCCAACATCACTGGTCAATGCTTTTTATAATGTGTTACCCCCAAACACACTGCTCTATGGCTTTATAATGTGTTACCCCCAAACACACTGGTCATGCCTTTTAATAATGTGTTACCCCCAGAACCACACTGCCCTATGCTTTATAATGTGTTACCCCCAAACACACTGGCTATGCTTTATAATGTGTTACCCCCAAACACCACTGAGTCTAGTGCTTTTATAATGTGTACCCCCAAACACCACTGGCCTATGCTTTTATATGGTTACCCCCAAACACACTGTCTATGCTTTTATAATGTGTTACCCCCAAACACACTGGTCTATGCTTTATAATGTGTTACCCCCAAACACACTGCCTATGCTTTTAAGGTACCCCAAAAACACACTGGCTATGCTTTTATAATGTGTTACCCCCAAACACACTGGTCTATGCTTTTATAATGTGTTACCCCCAACACACTGGCTATGCTTTTATAAGTGTGTACCCCCAAAACACACTGGTCTATGCTTTTATAATGTGTTTACCCCCAAACACACTGCCCTAAGCCTTTCGCCTTCATTCAGCGGCAAAACGTCTCTTTAGACTGGTGAATCAGCACTAACTCCCACCTCAGCATCAATCCTGCCAGCTTGAAATAACATCAGACATTTTTAAACCCCTCTGCCTGCCGGATTCTGCTGAAACTAAGCGTTGTGGGTACATGGAGAGGTTGTGTGGAGAGTACAGCACATGACGGAATGTGAATGTGACTATAAAGGGCTGAAACACAGCAGAGAGGGAATGTGGTTTCACTATGTTCCACTTGAGAAAGACATGATACATGGAACGACCAAATGCCAACACACACATTAGTTCTGTAATTTGAATTTACAACGAAAGCGTAGCCTAGTCAATAAACACACACAAAATCACATTAGGAAAATGAAAAACATCCTTTTGTCCCACTTCTCCTGTAATCGTTCCTGACACTGAGCCACAGAACAACGGTAAAAGCTGTTAGTTCTGGTCACCATGGAAACCCCTCTCATACCATCGCTATGTGCTGCCTCACCAACCTCAATCTATGAATGGAAGGAAATGGAGAGAAAAAAGAGAGAGATAAGAGAGAGAAAAAGAAAAGAGCAAGAAGCCAGGAAAGAGGGAACACAAAGAGAGAGAAAGAGAGAGAGCGAGAAAGAGAGAGGGATAGAGAAGAGAGAAGAATGCTTTGCAGGTACAAGTAGTCCGATCAAGGAAACCGTAAGGGTTCAGGTGGAGAATTAGAGAACACTAGTCAACTGTAAGGTTCAGGGTTGGAGAGTTAGAGAACACTAGTCAACTGTAAGGTTTCAGGGTTGGAGAGTTAGAGAAACACTAGTCAACTGTAAGGTTCAGGTTGGAGAGTTGAGAAACTAGTCAACTGTAGGGTCAGGTGGAGAGTTAGAGAACACTAGTTCAACTGTAAGTGTTCAGGGTTGGAGAGATTAGAGAACACTAGTCAACTGTAAGGGTTCAGGTTGGAAGAGTTAGAGAACACTAGTCAACTGTAAGGGTTCAGGGTGGAGAGTTATGAGAACAACTAGTCAACTGTAAGGGTTCAGGGTTGGAGATTAGAGAACACTAGTCAACTGTAAGGGTTCAGGGTTGGAGAGTTAGAGAACACTAGTCAACTGTAAGGGTTCAGGGTTGGAGAGTTAGAGAACACTAGGCAACTGTAAGGGTTCCAGGGTTGCGAGAGTTAGATGAACACTAGTCAACTGTAAGGTCAGGGTTGGAGAGTTAGAGAACACTAGTCAACTGTGGTACAGTAGTACGAAGGCAGTATCAGTAAGAGAGGTGAGAGGACAAGAGAGAGAGGAGAGGGGGCAGTTATCAGTAAGGGAGGTGAGAGACAAGAGAAGAGAGAGAGAGAGGGCAGTTATCAGTAAGGGAGGAGAGGGACAAGAGGAGAGAGGAGAGGGGGCAGTTATCAGTAAGGGAGGCGAGAGGACAAGAGGAGAGAGGAGAGGGGGGCAGTTATCAGTAAAGGGAGGTGAGAGGACAAGAGGAGAGAGGAGAGGGGGGCAGTTATCAGTAAGGAGGAGAAATAGCCTGGAGACAAGATGTGGTGTGTGACCCGAGCAGAGATAGCCTGGAAGAGTTGAGAACAATGCCTCATTGTCTCATCTTCCTGGCATCTGAGAAACTAAGCCGGGTCGGAAGTAAAACAACATCCTGTGCAGATAACTTGGAGATGGACCAAGGTGGCTTATGGGAAGGGTAGAAATGACTGACTAAGCATTTTTTAGGGCCTATATAAGATCTGTTTTTTCATTATCAGTTAAGCACTCGGCAACACACTTTGGAGTGTGGGGTCGACGGTTTCATTATTGCAATAATTMATCCAAGTTAAATAAAGATGATTGCTTGAATAATTGTCCAAGTCTCTCTCAGTACTGAAATGTCCACGACAGAGTGCACTAGATTCAGCCTTGGGGTGTAGCAGACATTGGTCTGTGGAAGGGGAGTGTTGGCAATACAGTGGCTGAGAAGAGACTAAAACAGCATTATCAGGTGCTGTGTGGGAGGCACAGAGTCCACAGCACAGTCTCTTATAGTGCTGCAGGAACTGACCCAAAAGGAGAGGATAACTCCCTATAGACAAGCAGAGAGCTCAGTATAGAAGTTGCACTTAGGCTCAGATCTAGGATCAGATTACCCCACCTAAATCCTAACTTTCACCATTATTGGGAAAACACCAAACTGGTCATAGCTCAGTGTTTAGAAGGACTTCATTCTAGTCAGAGCGGAGCAGTAGCGTACCTGTGGAGGCAGTGAAGGAGGTTATTGCCATCCCGATGATCTAGCCGGGCTTATCGTCGATTATGTAAGGGTTTTTGAGTACGGAGGATCCCTGTTCGGTGTGTACAGGGGTGGAGGTGAGGGTTCAGGGGAGGGGAGTTGAGATTGGCTGGGTGTGGAGATGGGTGAACCTTTCGGACCAAAACAAATCAAAAACACGCTGCTCATTGTAAAGATATTCTTTATAAAGGCTCGCACACGTCGCACCAAATGTGGATCTAGCATTCGTCTGCCTGCCGTTTAGCACGCTGTGTTTTAGGGACCGCCAGCTGTAGACGGCTAACWGACCACATTTTTCAGGCTATTGTACACGTAAAATCGGTACACACTCGGTTCGCAAATGATGTCCAGAGGTGCTAAATACTCTCGGCCAGCAAACGTTATTGATGTGTCTTAGCCCTGAAACATTTACTTTTCTAAAGCTCTGAATCCTCGCAAATACAGGCTATGAACAATCACAAGTTGTGCTTTAGTTTCAACAGCCAATGTATCTAAAGATTTCCCCTTAGGCATTTGTGTGCCCCAATTTAGAGAAATGAACCCCATTTCAATCTCAGAGTTTTTAAACTGAGATTGACTGGTAATTTCTTCTGTTTCCTTGAATAAGAAAACAAATAACATGAATGAAACATAACTGACGTACCATAAACAAAATCCAAATAAAACTACTGAATCATTCAACAGTTCCACCTCTTATCTACCTCCTCTTCCTCCTTCCGCTCCAATACCAACAAATCCATGGTAGATAGTTACTGACACAATCTTACAGCGCATTGTGATTGCTGAAAGGATTTCCCAGGGACACGGACGGGCCTGGACGCCTGACCCTGTGGACAATCTTACAGGTGCCGTGATTCTGGAAGGCGAGTTGCCATAGGAACCCACACGATCTTCTCTGTGACTTTAGGCCGGATGGGGTGCGTTCCGAGGCTGAAGGATGCGCACCGTACACCACGGACCTCCCGCTTTGATGGGCAGACCTGGACGGAGAGAGGAGGAGAGAGAGAAAGAGAGAGAGGGGAGAAGGTAATAACCATTAAAACCACTCTGGGCATCATCTACAATATATTTACCCTTCATCCTGGCACAAAGAGATACGGGGGGAGAGAGGTGGGATATAGAGAAAAGACGAGAGGAGAGAGAGGGAGAGAGAAGAGAGAGAGGAGAAACGGGAGGAGAGAGAGAGAGAGAGAGAGAGAGAGAGAGAGAGAGAGAGAGAGAGAGAGAGAGAGAGAGAGGTGGGATAGAGAGAGAGAGAGAAAGAGAAAGAGAAAGAGAGAGAGAGAGACGGGGGATGAGATACGGTTTCTCAGTCCAGACTCATCAATCATTCACTATAGGCCTGCAGAGGAAAGGATTAGAAATGTTAAAAAAGAGAGGTAAAAATAACAGCACTTGGGCTGGTCGTGATTCACTGACTAGGAGATGAAAGTGACATCATTCCAATGCAGTTACAGCTACTTATTTCACAGTTCACGTCAAGGCCTCAATTGAAAATGTTTGGATGTTCTATGGTGTGCAGTTACACTCGATGTCTCAGTCACAACTCTATCTGATAGAACTTGACTGAATAGAACCCCCCAGGCATAGAAACAGAATGACACCCATATTGAATTAACCCATGAGTGCACTTCAAATGGCAGTGGTCCGAGGGCTTATCCTGTTCTAGTAATTATATACAGTGGGGGGGGAAAGTATTTAGTCAGCCACCAATTGTGCAAGTTCTCCCACTTAAAAAKATGAGAGAGGCCTGTAATTTTCATCATAGGTACACTTCAACTATGACAGACAAAATGAGAAGAAAAAATCCAGAAAATCACATTGTAGGATTTTTAATGAATGTATTTGCAAATTATGGTGGAAAATAAGTATTGTTCACCCGCACCTGCTAATAACCCAACTGCCGACTATGTTATCAAGTGAATATCTGAGGTCCACAGCCAATCCTAACCCACTAATATAGAAAATGYGCTGCAGGCTACAATCAGAGATGGCAGAACTATTTTTTGGCAGGGGGTGCAGGATTTTATTTTGCCTGCTTAAGATGTTTCTGTTTATAATTTCCGACATTTTGGTAGGCTATTTGTTAGKCAACATGTCTATAATTAGATACATGTAGCTTCTCTTCTGTCATTATTTGTTTCCCTAGAGGTGTAAATAAACCAATCGCTCAACCAGAATGATGTCATAAATCAATAGAATGCATGCTTCAATCTAGCTGACATCATAAAGTTCTCTCCGTCATCTCTGCTTCTTTCTCGGTGCAAAGACGTTTAGGGACCGGGGAGAAAATACAATAACCGCACCCAAAAAACGGGAATGATTTTCTGTGCACAATTTCCAAATGATTTGTTTGACCGGTTGTATGGAAATAGTAAGATGGGAAAACGACCCAACATGTTTCTGATAAGATTTCAGTTGGGCTTGGATGCATATTTTATGTGATTGAAATACTGTCAGCTTTTATGATGCTGATAAAGATAGCACCTCTAAAGACAATATATAACTGTGCATTAGCATTCTCTCAAGATGCTGAATTAAATAAATAATATTTCTCCACCTGTTCCCGAGAAAAAAATGTATCCTACATTTGGTGCATCATTTTACTGCAAGAAATGCTTCATTCTGCAGGAGTTATTATTAAGGCTATGTGAGAGGTTATGGACTTGGATTGACATGAACGTTTTCTGCCCGTTTCCAAAAGCATTTGGCGAGTGGCGTGTAGGCAGGCTATTTGGCGAGCGTACAGTTAGGCCCTAAAGTTTAGGCTTATGCATTAATGCCATTAATAGCCTAAAATAATGAAAGAAAAACCTCAATAAAGTGCACAATAATGGATTCATGGATTTTCTTAGCTTCACCCACACAATATTGAATTACCCTAAACCCGCAMGGACWGCGGCTATAACCACAGGGACGGCGGGTTATGAGTCAACCCGAGCGTCAATACTAGAGACAACTTAACCGACCTACCTACTGTGTGCTGTCTGAAAGGTTTTTGGTGTCTCACGTCCACACGAGGGTGCTATTACTCCATGACATTTCAGTTTGTGAGACTGAGCGATAGAGCGTGCATAACTCATCTAGGAGGTCTAACCAATGGGGTCTGAGGCTGGTGGGTGTCTGAAAGCACTTTATGACAACTGCTGTTGTAAAAAAATGGCTTAATAGAAAATAAAACATTTGATTGGCTGAATTTTGATTGCAACAGTTTCTGTACTAAGCTAGGCCTACAATCCTTGTCTGACCAAACAAAAGTTGCTCAGAAAACTTTTGTTGACCTGTAATTATCAAAGAAACGGTGTAACCAGGGGAACACTAAAATAAGATGATAGTTTATCAGATGAAACACAGAGAGTCTTGAGGCCTACCATAAAAAAACAACACTTCCTGCTGTTGCATGAGGCCCTGCATACAAAAGAACACCCCCAGTGATCAATTCAATTAACAAGACGGCCCTCCGCCATAAAATACTGTCACACGCAATCACATTAACATCAGAACACACACAGTACACACACGCATGCTTCACAGCTACACCACAGCTACACACCTGACTGTGGCCATCAGGTCATGGGCTTGTAGCTGGGGTTGCAGGAAGAATCAGACTTTCTTGACAAAGTGGTGATGCTGGGCCTCTTCTTGGAGCCTCTGACGTAGACCATCCACTTATGGGTGGAACTGGATCATTCTCCTTCCCGGTATCAGGGGGGATATACCTGTGAGATATAAGGGAATGGTTCCTATTTGCATAACACTAGAATAGCAGCAATAGCAACTAAGGCTGAATTATTTGATACTGGTGAGAGAGGGAAGAGAGAGAGGAGAGAGGGAGTGGGGGCGAGAGGGGGAGAGGACAGTGAGGAAATGTTTGTTATCCTCTGCAATTGGTTAGATGGAGGGAGTGGACCCGCAGAGGGAGAAATATGAGCTGCTCGCAGAGGGAGAAATATGTGGAGCCTGTCCCTCAGCCATGGGAGGGAAGGAGACATATGGAGGCTTGGCCTCACAGTAGGGAGATAATATGAAGCTGCCTTACAGGGTGGAGATAAATCATAGGGGAGCGAGCCTCGCAGGTGAGAGATAATTATGGAGCTGCTCACAGTAGGTGTGAGAATATATGGAGCTGCTGTCTATCATTGAGGGGGAAATATATGAGAAGTGCCTTTCAGGGGGAGAGAATATGGACTGCCTTGCAGGGGGAGAATATGGAGCTGCCTTAGCAGAGGGAGAAATATGGAGCTGCCCTTACAGGGAGGAAATATGGAGCGTCCTGCTACAGAGTGGGAGAATGGAGCTGCCCTACAGGGGAATTGGATCCCTTAAGGGATTAGCTCCTGCAGAGGGAGATGAAATATGAGAGCGTCCCACAGATTGGGGAGAAATATGTTACGCTCATCGCAGAGGGAGAAATTGGAGCTGCCTCACATGAGGGAGAAATATGGAGTCTGCCTCGCAGGTGAGGAAATATGGAGCTGGCCTTCAGCGGGGAGAATATGGAGCTGCCTCCAGAGGGGAGAATATAGGAGCTGCCTCAGCAAGGGAGAAATATGGAGCTGTGCCGTCAGCAGGTGTGGAGAAATATGGGCTGCATGATGGAGAACATGGAGCTGCCTCGCACAGGGGAGAAATATGGAGCTGCCTCGACAGAGAGAAATATGGAGCTGCCTTACAGTGGGGAGAAATAATGGAGCGTGGGCCTTACAGTGGGGAAGAGTGATCTGGAGCTTGCCTTGCAGAGGGGAGAAATATGGAGCTGCCTCACAGGGGGAGAAATATGGAGCTGCCTTACAGGGGAGAAATATGGAGCTGCCTCACATGGGGGGAGAAAATAGGTAGCTGCCGCAGGGGAGAAATAGTGAGCTGCCTGCACAGGGGGGAGAAATATGGAGCTGCCTCACAGAGGGAGAAATATGGAGCTTGCCTCCAGCAGCAGGGAGAATGGAGTTCGGAGGGAAATATGGAGCTGCCTTACAGGGGGAGAAATATGGAGCTGCCGTCGCAGGGGAGAAATATGGAGCTGCCTCAGGGGAGAAATATGGAGCTGCCTACCAGGGGGAAATATGGAGCTCGCTCGAGGGGAGAAATATGGCAGTGCCTCGCAGGGGAGAAATATGGCGAGCTCTCTCGCAGGGGGAGAAATATGGAGCTGGCCCAGAGGGAGAATATGGAGCTGCCTCGCAGAGGTGAGAATATGGAGCTGCCTCGCAATGGGAGAAATATGGGAGCTGCACTCGCAGAGGGAGAATATATGGAGGTCTGCTCTCGCAGAGGGAGAAAATGGAACTGGCTCGCAGGGGGAGATATGAAAAGACTCCTCTCCTCGTCATACATATAGGGGGGTATTCCGCGAGAGGAAACAGGGCACTTAAACCTTTATCTCTCTCTCCTCCAGAGAAAAGGCACTAAACTTTACATCTCTCTTCCTCCAGAGAACAGGGCACTAAACCTTTCATCTCTCTCCTCCAGAGAATACAGGACTAGCACTTAAACTTTCATCTCTCTCTCTCAGAAAAACAGGGCACATTAAACCTTTCATCTCTCTCCTCCAGAGAAAAAGGGCACTTTTAACCTTTCATCTCTCTTCCTCCAGAGAACAGGGCACTATAACCTTTCATTTCTCTTCCTCAGAGAACAGGGCACTTAAACTTTCATCTCTCTCTCCTCCAGAGAAACAGGGCCTTAAACCTTTATCTCTCTTCCTCCAGAGAAACAGTACAGGGCACTTATAACCTTTCATCTCTCTCCTCCAGAGAAACAGGGCACATTAAACCTTTATCTCTCCTCCAGAGAAACAGAGGCCAACTAATACCTTTCATCTCTCTCTCCAGAGAGAAACAGGCACTTAAACCTTTCATCTCTCTCTCCTCCAAGAGAAACAGGGCACTTAAAACCTTTCATCACTCTCTTCTTTCTCCAGAGAAACAGGGGACACTTAAACCTTTTCATCTCTCTCTCTCCAGGAAACAGGGCACTTAAACCTTTCATCTTTTCTCCTCCAGAGAAACAGGCACTTAAACTCTTCATCTCTCTCCTCCAGAGAAACAGGGCACATTAAACTTTCATCTCTCTCCTCCAGAGAAAACAGAGCTCACTAAACCTTTCATCTCTTCCTCCAGAGAAACAGGGCACTTAAACCTTTCATCTCTCTCCTCCAGAGAAACAGGGCACTTAAACCTTCATCTCTCTCTCCTCCAGAGAAACAGGGCACTTAAACCTTTCATCTTCTCCTCCAGAGAAACAAGGGCACATAAACCTTTCATCTCTCTCCTCAGAAGAAACAGGGCAACTTAAACCTTTCATCTCTCTCCTCCAGAGAAAACAGAGCACTTAAACCTTTCATCTCTCTCCTCCAGAGAAACAAGGGCACTTAAACCTTTCATCTCTCTCCTCCAGAGAAACAGGGCACATAAACTTTCATCTCTCTCCTCCAGAGAAACAGGGCACTTAAACCTTTCATCTCTCTCCTCCAGAGAAACAGGGCACTTAACCTTTCATCTCTCTCCTCCAGAGAAACAGGGCACTTAAACCTTCATCTCTCTCTCTCCCTCCTCCAGAGAACAGGGCACTATACTTTCATCTCTCTCCTCCAGAGGAAACAGGGCACTTAAACCTTTCATCTCTCTCCTCCAGAGAAACAGGGCACTTAAACCTTTCATCTCTCCTCCAGGCGGAAGACGAAAGGGCACTTAAACCTTTCATCTCTCTTCCTCAGAGAAACAGGCACTAAACCTTATCTCTCTCCTCCAGAGAAACAGGGCACTTAAAACCTTTTCTTCTCTCTCTCAGAGAAACAGAGGAAGGCAGTTAACCTTTCATCTCTTCCCTCCAGAGAAACAGGGCACATAACCTTTCATCTCTTCTCCTCCAGAGAAACAGGGCACTTAAACCTTTCATCTCTCTCTCCTTCCAGAGAAACAGGCACATTAAACCTTTTCATCTCTCTCCTCCAGAGAAACAGGGCACTATACCTTTCATCTCTCCTCCTCACGAGGAAAAAGGGCACTTAAACCTTTCATTCTCTCTCCAGAGGAACAGGCACTGTACTACTTAAACCTTTCATTTCTCTCCTCCAGGAAACAGGCACTGGCACTAAACCTTTCATCATCTCCTCTCCTCCAGAGAAACAGGGCACCTAAACCTTCATCTCTCCCCTCCAGAGAAACAGGGCACTTAAACCTTTCATCTCTTCCTCTCCAGAGAAACAGGGCACTTAAACCTTTCATCTCTCTTCCTCAGAGAAACAGGGCACTTAAACCTTCATCTTCTCTCCTCCAGAAAACAGGCACTTAAACCTTTCATCTCTCTCCTCCAGAGAGAAACAGGGCACTAAACCTTTCATCTCTCTCCTCCAGAGAAACAGGGGCAACTTAAACCTTTCATCTCTCTCTCTCAGAGAAACAGGGCACTTAAACTCTATCATCTCTCTCCTCCAGAGAAACAGGCACTTAAAACCTTTCATCTCTCTCCTCCAGAGAAACAGGGCATTAAACCTTTCATTCTCTCTCTCCAGAGAAACAGGGCACTAAACCTTTCATCTCTCTCCTCCAGAGAAACAGGGCACTTAAACCTTTCATATCTCTCTCCCTCCAGAGAAACAGGGCAACTTAAACCTTTCATTCTCTCTCCTCCAGAGAAACAGGGCACTTAAACCTTTCATCTCTCTCCTCCAGAGAAACAGGGCACTTAAAACCTTCATCTCTCTCCTCCAGAGAAACAGGGCACTTAAACCTTTCATCTCTCTCCTCCAGAGAAACAGGGACTTAAACCTTTCATACTCTCTCTCCAGAGAAACAGGGCACTTATAACCTTCATCTCTCTCCTCCAGAGAAACAGGCACTTAAACCTTTCATCTCTCTCCTCCAGAGAAACAGGGCACTTAAACCTTTCATCTCTCTCCTCCAGAGAAACAGGCACTTAAACCTTTCATCTTTCTCCTCCAGAGAAACAAGGGCACTTAAACCTTTCATCTCTCTCTCTCCAGAGAAACAGGGCACTTAAACCTTTCATCTCTCTCTCCTCCAGGAGAAACAGGGCACTTAACCTTTCATCTCTCTCCTCCAGAGAAACAGGGCACTTAAACCTTTCATCTCTCTCCTCCAGAGAAACAGGGCACTTAAACCTTCCATCCTCTCTCCTCCAGAGAAACAGGGCACTTAAACCTTCATCTCTCTCCTCCAGAGAAACAGGGCACATAAACCTTTCATCTCTCTCCTCCAGAGAAACAGGGCACATAAACCTTTCATCTCTCTCCTCCAGAGAAACAGGGCACTTAAACCTTTCATCTCTCTCCTCCAGAGAAACAGGGACATAAACCTATTTCATCTCTTCCTCCAGAGAAACAGGGCACATTAAACCTTTCATCTCTCTCCTCCAGAGAAACAGGGCAACTTAAACCTTTCATCTCTCTCCTCCAGAGAAACAGGCACTTAAACACTTTCATCTCTCTCCTCCAGAGAAACAGGGCACATAAACCTTTCATCTCTCTCCTCCAGAGAAACAGGGCACATAAACCTTTCATCTCTCTCTCCTCCAGGAGAAACAGGGCACCTAAACCTTTCAACACTTAAAAAAAAAAAGAGCAAACCAATTCCAAATATTTTCATAGGCATGGTAGTACATGATAAAGCTTTTTTAGACAGGGTGTCTAGTTACTTTGTGAAGTCAGTTGACAGAAGTAGTAACTACTGTTTATGTCACTGTTATGACACCTTATGACAGAAGTCATAGCCTTGTTGCTGATAGATTGTGATGGTGATAGTGTTCTGCTCACTGTAAACCCCTAGAAATCGGGCTTGGAGAATCCAGATGGGGAATACGATTTTCCAGTGCAATCAAGGACACAGAGGCTCTTAATGTGCTGTATCAAGATTGGGCTTGCATAACATGTACCCAGTGACCCAACTGCTCACTGTAACGTGAGGGAACAAAAACAAGGTGTGCTGACTAAACGCTTACAGTACTGAGAAACTCAACTGGATASCAAAGGCTTGCAACACACTTCTGTTGTTCATATCTCCCTGTGTCTGTCACAAAGGACTAGATACATTGTGAAAGGGTTAAGAAAGTTCACTGTGCCACAAAAAAATGATGGGAACCACTAGCTTTGTTTCCATCAACTTGTCCAGTGATTTTTTAGTCGACATTTAGAAAGTTTGCATAGAAAACAGATGCGATTGTCTGCTAGGGTGAGTTTCCAAAAATAGAATGCAATAATTGACTTGGCATATTCGAATAATTCTCATGTGCTAAACGTATCGCCACAGTCCGTGCCATGGTAAAACTTGCAAGCAGTAGGCATTTATAGTTAAATGTGGAGTGGAGCTTATAGTTGCGTGGTTAGCCTACATCACGTGCCCCGCATACCTTCAAAAGTATTTKGCAATCATMATTTATTAGAAAAACACAGTTTCCACCRTCATTTGTCRCAATAAAGAAAGTTTGACAAAAGAAAAATCCACCGTTGTCGAACAGATAAAAATGTGGTGATCTTTAGAAAATGTCTTCTATATGTGCCTTTTCCAATATACACGTCTCAGCAACAAAAAATTGGTGACATTGCTCTTGTCGAATAAACCTGGGTCAATGGAAACATGCTTATTGTCTTGAAAAGCTCTCAGACGCTACTGAGTAAAACACTGGAAAACTCATTGATAATATAAGCTTTTTGACTTGTGTGCGTCACAATAGTCCACAGTGCCTCCCTCTCCTTGTCTCCTTTACTGACCTGAAAAGACAGGAGAGGTGGAGGCAATTTGCTCTCATCTGGCCCAGTCTTTCAGATCAGTACGGATGAAGGAAAGAAGACGAGGAGAGAAAGCCACATCTGCCTATTGAGATGTGGCCCTTAACTCCTCACTCCACTCACCTTCCTTGTGTTGCGGCYCGGCCTGCTCTCCGGCCGGCCCCCATCCTCCCTCCAGGGCCCCTGTCCGGCCCCTCGCCCTGCTGGGACAGGATCACCGAGGGCCCCAGGTAGTGGGCGTCCGAGCCCTGGTCGAGGGGGGACGAGGAGCGGGAGGGAAACTCCAGGAAATGCTTGATGGCCGGGTGGTTCAGCACCGCCGGGTCACTCTTGGAGGCATGCTGGGAAACGTAGGAAAGGAGAGGGGATGTTCCACCTTGATATCCTTTCCTTCAGACAAAGAAAGATACAGCTATAATAGATACAGCTAAAATAGATACAGCTATAATAGATACAGCTATAATAGATACAGCTATAATAGATACAGCTATAATAGATACAGCTATAATAGATACAGCTATAATAGATACAGCTATAAAAGATACAGCTATAATAGGCAGCTGAGCGAATAGGGAAGAAAGGGAAGTTGTAGAATACATGGTGTGAATTGGTTACAGATGAACTTTGACATTGAGACTAAAAATAAAACAGACATGAACGGAGACACTAAAGCTTTCTCCTGCAGTATAAGCATGTAATTAATTACAAACAATGAAAGGCAATAAACATGTCATGAAAACAGGCTGCTAGTATGCATTGGAGGTGTTAGTACTTTTGTCCACTCGTGGTTCTGTTAAGGCTCACCTACGGGGGATATGATACTCATTCTGTAGCTGAGGTCAACAGTAACCTGTCCAATCACTTCCATCTCATGTTCTTTGTTCTTCATCTCCAAAGAGAACTGATCTTTGATGACGGCCTCAATCTTCTACACTGTAGCTTCCCTCACTGGCAAGTCTCAAAAAAGTATGAGAAAAGACAGAAGGAGGTACGGTAGGTCACATCTTAGCATCACCATAGAGATTCTGTGTTCATACAGTCCAGACAAAAACAGSAAGGMTGCAATAGTACAAGAGCATGTGTTTATCAAAGATTATCTACAATGTGGTCTGAAATTATTGACACCATTAATTMATAAATATGAGCAATAATAAACTTTATAAAATAAATCATTATATTACTGAGCTATATTGTATGCTCAAAAAAAATAGGGAAATTATATTATTTTATACTAATACAACTGCTCAGAGAAAGAGATATTGTTTAACAAGTAATAATAAAGAAATTRAATAAAGGTAAATGTCAAAATTATTGACACCCCTAAAGATTCTTATAAAAGTAGTCAAAAGTTTAGTATTTGGTCCCACATTCTTAACACGCAATGACAACACCAGGCTTGTGACTCTACAAACGTGTTGGATGCATTTGTTGTTATTATATTTGTTGTGTCACTTTTACTATAAATAAGAATAGAATATGTGTCTAAACACTTCTACATTCATGTGGATGCTACATTGATTATGGATAATCCTGAATGAATCCTGAATAATGATGAGTGAGAAAGTTACAGAGGGTCAAAGATCATACCCCCAAGACATGCTAACCTCCCCTGTTATTAGTAATGGTGAGAGGTTAGCATGTGTTGGGGGTACTCATCATTATTCAAGATTCATTCAGGATTATCCATAATCAATGTAGCATCCACATTAATGTAGAAGTGTTTAGAAACATACTATATTCTTATTTATAGTAAAAGTGACTCCAAAATGACACAATACATTATTTACCATTCATTTCCATTGGGCACAAAACAAGAATATCAGTTTTTGAATTATTTATTTTATAGACATTACTGCTCATCTTTATCAATAATTTCGGACGTCACTGTAGATAGTGCTTGGTCTCAATCCTCTGGTTCTAGTCTTACCATTTTGTTTCACTACTGTGTCGCTTGTTCTCCTGAACCAGTGAGATGTCCTCATAATCTGGGTCCTTCTCGTCAATCTCCCTCTTGATGCCTGACATGTCTTGTCTTGTAGATGGAGACAACAGAAAAGTGTCAGTTGAAACTCTTGTTGATTAATCTGTGCAATTTGGAAACCATGTTTCGGCTGCTTGCTCTAAGAATACGAATGTAGATACACTACATGGACAAAAGTATGTGGACACATGCTCGTCGAACATCTCATTCCAAAATCATGGGTGTTACTATGGAGTTGGTCCCTCCCTTTGCTGCTTTAACAGCCTCCACTCTTCTGGGAAGACTTTCCACTAGATGTTGGAACACTGCTGCTGGGGACTTRCTTCCATTCAGCCACAAAAGCATTAGTGAGGTCGRRCAYTGATGTTGGGCAATTAGGCCTGGCTCGCAGTTGCCGTTCTAATTCATCTCAAAGGTGTTCGATGGAGTTGAGGTCAGGGCTCTGTGCAGGCCAGTCAAGTTCTTCCGATCTTGACAAACCATTTCTGTATGGACCTCGCTTTGTGCACGGGGGCATTGTAATGCTGAAACAGGAAAGGGCCTTCCCCAAACTGTTGCCACAAAGTTGGAAGCACAGAATCGCCTAGAATGTCATTGCATGCTGTAGCGTTAAGATTTTCCTTCACTGGAACTAAGGGGACTAGCCCAAACCATGAAAAACAGCCCAAGACCATTATTCCTCATCCACCAAACTTTACAGTTGGCACTATGCATTTGGGCAGGTAGCGTTCTCCTGGCATCCGCCAAACCCAGATTCGTCCGTCGGACTGCCAGATGGTGAGCGTGATTCATCACTCCAGAGAATGCATTTCCACTTCTCCAGAGTACAATTGCGGCAAGCTTTACACCATTCCAGCCGAAGCTTGGCATTGCGCCTGGTGATCTAAGGCTTGTGTGCAGCTCATTTTTTTTTTTTTAACTCAGTAGTGAGTTCTGCAACCGACAGACAATTTTTACACGCTACGCGCTTCAGCTTGTGAGGCCTTCTGTGAGCTTGTGAGGCCTTCTGTGAGCTTGTGAGGCCTTCTGTGAGCTTGTGAGGCCTTCCACTTCATGGCTGAACCGTGGTTACTGCTAGATGTTTCCACTTTACAACAACACTTACAGTTGACCGGGGCAGCTCTAGCAGGGCAGAAATTTGACGAACTGACTTGTTGGAAATGTGGCATTCTATGACAGTCACTGAGCTCTTCAGTRAGGCCATTCTACTGMCAATGTTTGTCTGGGGAGACTGCATGGCTGTGTGGTCGATTTTATACACTTGTCAGCAATGAGTGTGGCTGAAATAGCCAAATCCACTAATTTGAAGGGGTGTCCACATACTTTTAGTGTATATATATTTGCATTTGCCCCTTTGTTTTTACACTGCTGCTACTCGTCGTTTATTATCTATACATAGTCACTTTACCCCTACCTACATGTACAAATTACCTCGACTAACCTGTACCCCTGCACATTGACTCGGTACCAGTACCCCCTGTATATAGCCTCATTATTGTTATTTTATTGTGTTAYTTWTTTWWWTTTTTGTCATACYTTAGTCAAAGTAAAGATACCTTAATAGAAAATGACTCAAGTAAAAGTGAAAGTCACCCAGTAAAATACTACTTGAGTAAAAGTCTAAAAGTATTTGGTTTTAAATATACTTAAGTATCAAAAGTAGATGGAATTGCTAAAATATACTTAACCTGCACACCTAGAGTCTGTCTCTTTTTCCTTTATGACCCAGCCGGGTCATTACAGTATAAATAATTTCAAATTCCTTATATTAAGCAAACCAGACGGCATAATTAAAAAAATATATATATTTAATTACGGATAGCCAGTAGCACACTCCAACACTCAGACATAATTTACAAATGAAACGTGTGTTTAGTGAGTCTGCCAGATTAGAGGCAGTATGGATGACCAGGCATGTTCTCTTGATAAGTGGGTGGATTGGAACATGCTAAGCATTCTAAATGTAACGAGTACTTTTGGGTGTCAGGGAAAATGTATGGAGTAAAAAGTACCTTATTTTATTTAGGAATGTCGTGAAATAAAAGTTGTCAAAAATATAAATTGTAAAGATACYCCCAAAAACGACTTAAATCGTATTTTAAAGTATGTTCTACTTAAGTACTTTACACCACTGCACTGGGTATTTGTGCAATTTATAAACAATGTCACTGCACTAGCTAGTGTAGCATGTTACCTGGCAAACATAAGCTGCCAAATAGGAATGTGCTAAATAGAAACATTTTCTATTTCCAACAACAAATCCCACAAAACATGGCATTCATTTGAATGGCTAGATTTAGAGTGGCTAGCTAGCTACATTGACTAATTTAGCATTTAGCTAGTTGGCTATCTAGCCATCTAACTGGAGCTCTATGCAAAACGTTTGCATAGCTAGGTGGTAAATGCTAGTTACTTGGCTAGTTAGCGTAAAATGGAGCTGCAAGTCGGATTCACTCTCCTACTCGACACCGATGTATAGTTAGGCCTTTGAATTACACTATTAGCAAGCAGCTAGCTAGCTACCAGAATCACAACATAGCTAACTAGCTACCAGAATAACGACATAGCTAGCTACCAGAATAACAACATAGCTAGCTAGCTACCCCGTGTTCGATAATTAACCCTACCTCACGCTCGTGCAGGAGAAAGTTGCTAGCTAGCTGAACGTGTGAAGTGATTGTGTTTGCAAGCAAGCATTTAGCCTGCTTATGTAGCTTAATAATACATTTTCTGCGAGGTGCATTGAATGGACGTTTCTATATCAAGGTGAGTTTTCATTGAAAGCTAACTGGGATAGCTAACGTTTTAGTGTGTATGTAGCTAGAATCTCGAACTAGCTAGCCACTTGGTAAACGCCTACACAGATGGGCCTTGCAATTCCTGCGACGAACCAGATGAGGGCGCTATAAAAACGGAATCTTAATTCAAATYGCACAGAATTAGGGTTGAAAAATTCCTGGAACTTTCAATAAATTCCGTTTTTCCAGAAATCCTGGTTGGAGGTTCCGGATTTCCAATTTATTCCCCCTTGATACCAGGAACCCTCCAACCGAGGGAATTTATTGAACGTTCCTCGAATTCTGCAACACTACACAGGGGTAGGCTGTCATTGTAAATAGGAATGTGTTCTTAACTSTCTTTCCCAGTTAAATAAAAWTACAATTAAAAAATAAAAATACAGTAACCTGCCCAACACTGTATCTCAGTATCAGTATAATCATCTTAACTTCATGCTGAAGAAATGGGTCAATAATTATTAACCTCATGGATGTMAAATGTAGCTGATGTCATAACAAAGTTTAAAAAACACATCACACTTAATCAATTCTGYTATTGAAACATCTTTACTCACCGTTGGCCCTTTGCTTTCTGTCAAATTTTCAGTGTCAGAGTTACACACTTCAAATAGTTTGTGAACCACTATACAGTAGTCAAGGTGTTCTAATTCAAAGAACATACATAGCCTGCTTTATTTATCAGTTTATCAAATAGTGGCTTGTGCCACATTTGTTTGKCACAGTAACCATAACAATATTTGAATGTCCTGAAATGACATGATGTACGCCAGAGAGAGTATACATGTATAGATAAGGAAGTCTGGTTCATGACAGTGTGTGTGGTTGAGATGAGATGTGAGAAGAATCGCAAGCTGGTGCCAAATATCTTCTTTCTGTACTGGATTTATTGGATCACACAGTCATTCATTTGAAAGAMAGCATTGCTGATTTGAAATTGAACCTGATTAACCTCTGAGCCACTGTTTCATTCTCCGCTATTAAATCCACGTGGGTTTGTTGCCATACAACCAGAGGAGAATGCCTGAGCTTTTCATGTAACCACTTTGTATTAGAATAACATTCAAGGTATGTGAAGTAGGAGCAACGGTGGTATGCCAACCTTTAATAATAACCAAATGGCATTTTGTCAAACAGATAACATTCAGTCCTGCCACTACCTCTTAACTAATATGATATCGTTACAGTTAGTTGAAGATTGTATACACAGAGTATGAAAGGTCTATGTTTATGTTTATGGTACGGCAACTGCTCCGCATCCGACCACAAGGCGCTACAGAGGGTAGTGCGTACGGGCCCAGTACATCACTAGGGCCAAACTCCCTGCCATCCAGGACCTCTAGTCACTTTTTTCCTAGTTATATGTACATACAGTTGAAGTCGGAAGTTTACATACATCTTAGCGTAATACATTTAAACTCAGTTTTTCCCAATTCCTGACATTTAATCCTAGTAATAATTCCCTGTCTTAGGTCAGTTAGGATCACCACTTTATTTTAAGAATGTGAAATGTCAGAATAATAGTAGAGAGAATGATTTATTTCAGCTTTTATTTCTTTCATCACATTCCCAGTGGGTCAGAAGTTTACATACACTCAATTAGTATTTGGTAGCATTGCCTTAAAATTGTTTGACTTGGGTCAAACGTTTCTGGTAGCCTTCCACAAGCTTCCCACAATAAGTTGGGTGAATTTTGGCCCATTCCTCCTGACAGAGCTGGTGTAACTGAGTCAGGTTTGTAGGCCTCCTTGCTCGCACACGCTTTTTCAGTTCTGCCAACACATTTTCTATGGGATTGAGGTCAGGGCTTTGTGATGGCCACTCCAATACCTTGACTTTGGTGTCCTTAAGCCATTTTGCCATAACTTTGGAAGTATGCTTGGGGTCATTGTCCATTTGGAAGACCCATTTGCGATCAGAAGCTTCTAAAGCCATGACATAATTTTCTGGAATTTTCCAAGCTGTTTAAAGGCACAGTCAACTTAGTGTATGTAAACTTCGGACCCACTGGAATTGTGATACAGTGAATTATAAGTGAAATAATCTGTCTGTAAACAATTGTTGGAAAAATTACTTGTGTCATGCACAAAGTAGAATTCCAAACTGACTTGCCAAAACTATAKTTTGTTAACAAGAAATTTGTGGAGTGGTTGAAAAACKAGTTTTAATGACTCCAACCTAAGTGTATGTAAACGTCTGACTTCAWCTGTATCTACCTCAATGACCTTGTACATCGACTGGGTACTGTTACCCCGTGTATATAGTTGTGGTGTATTTATTATTTATTTATTAATAGTTTTTAAACTTTTCTATTATTTCTCTATTTTCTTTCTCTCTGCATTGTTGGGAAGAGCCTGTAAGAAAACATATAAACACCATAGGCACAGATCTAGAATCAGATTACACACATCCTATCCTAGGGGTGTATTGCAGTGAGGGCTAGGGTGGATCAGAGCCAGATGGCTCTGGGGTGGATGGGACTCAAAACTGACCTTAGATCAGTGGCTAGGGACAACTTCATCCTATCCATGAATTCCATCATCACACTAGCATGGATGCCAGTCTGTTTCTGCTCTCTTGCCAACTCCTGATTGAATTGCCAAGCCAAACATTGTTTGACATGACAATCAGTGGAATGATAGCTAAACAGACCGGTACCCAGGCTATCGTCACACCACCTGTTGTAGCCAATCTCCAGTCTCTGCCAGCACAACAGATGGTTTCCCCTGGGTTTATCGTCCTGGGTTTATCAACATATGCATTCACATGTGTAGCCTACACTCTTAGAAAAAACGGTGCTATCTAGAACCTAAAATGGTTCTTTGGCTGTCCCCTTAAGATAACCTTTTGAAGAACCCTTTTTGGTAATAGGTAAAACACTTCTGGTTCCAGGTAGAACCCTTCTGGATTCCATTTAGAACCGTTTCCACAGATGGTTCTACATGGAAGCCAAAAGGGTTCTACCTTGAAACTAAAAAGGGTTCTACCTGGGACCAAAAAGGGTTCTCTTATGGGGACAGCCGGGGAACCCTTTTGGAGCCCTTTTTCTGAGAGTGTACAGCTCTACATGTGTAGCCTATGTGAAAATGTGTAGCCTATGTGAAAATGCCAAGAGCAAAGCAGATATCCATGAACAAAGCCTCAGTCTAAAGCCACAATAAAACACTTTTCCAAAGTAGTGGAATTATTCTCTGGAATCTTGAACGAGTCATCATTTGATTAAAGTGCGATAAGGCATTTCCATTTAACATCTCCCCAGGTAACATTCCTTTGACGATTGACAGGTAATTGACACTGACAATACTGTAATAACCACCCTGTACCGTGTGTAATAGTAGTGTCATTTCTTTGGAATCTCCTCTCCGTTCCAKGCTATAGGTTTAGTGGCGGTGGTAGACAGGCAGACAGACACGTATCTTTACATTCTTCCAATCACTGTGATTATAAGACTAGTGTATGTCTTGTTTTATCTAACACAGTTGCACTATATCATAGTATTTCTGCCATTCATGTTTTTAAGCTATGGTATTTTACATATTGTATTGCAATATATCATAGAACTGTACACCAAGTTCATTATAAAGAATAACTTTATTGATGCTTCATTTACACAAGTGAGCAATTACAGTCTGATATWCTGTAGCTCAGACAGTCCAAGTTACTTTTCAGTGACAAACAGAAGAACAAAAGATACAAACATCACATCATACATACTTTAATCCAATATTGGCTTATTCCATTAAGGTATAAAGAACTGCATTCTCCAGATAGTACTACCCCCTACCCATCTTGTACACAAGAACTTTAGGCTGCACTAGTTCATCAAATCCACAGTTGAAATCCAGGTTCCCATAGAAGCAGGTTCAAAACAACGTCACCTGAGGGATTTGATCTGAGCCAAAGGCCTAACGCTGCATTCACATCCATCAATCACTTCTCCCCTGTCCAGGCCTTGCCCACTGAGAGTCATCCAAAATCACTTCTCCCCTGTCCAGGCCTGGCCCACTGAGAGTCATCCAAAATCACTTCTCCCCTGTCCAGGCCTTGCCCACTGAGAGTCATCCAAAATCACTTCTCCCCTGTCCAGGCCTTGCCCACTGAGAGTCATCCAAAATAGAGTAGAGACCATTTGCATGGGACAGATTGTCATAAACAAGCATCACGCAATCACACACAATCCTAACCCTTATCCCAGCACTCACCGCAATAACAGCTATAGAAAGAGTACGAATATGATCAGAACAAAAGGATCATCTCAACAAGGCAGAAACATGAAAACCTCTACACTGCTAACAATGAAAAACATAAATCCTGGTGATACATAGACATGAGGACAATGTTGTTTTGTCCTGTTATGGTAAATACTCAATGAAGTCACAGACGCACTCACACACTCTCTCTCTCTCTCGCCTGCCAGCCTCCTCTGGTTGTGTGCCACTGAGTTAAAACCCTGAGCTAGGAATTCTGGGAGAGAATGAGGTTACACTTGAGGGGTTCTGAAGAATTCCAACATTCCTCTAATCCAATATTGCTTCCGGTGGTTTACCACTGTGAATTTCACACAAAAATCAAATCAGCCATCTACATGAATGTCTGGAATGTAGATTAAGCCAACAAGCATTTCATTTCACTTTGATTGTCAGATCCAGATATATCCTAATATTATTCTATTGCATCTTACATTTATTTTGTTTAAATTTATATAACATTTTATTTAGTCAAATCATAATTGAGTAACAAAACCGTCCCTTACCCATTACCCAATAACGGAGTGCACCCCCCCTTCTCTCTCCCTGTGTTGATCTTCATCTCACATATTATAGTTGTGCTCTTTGTGAGGAATCAGAGGAATAGCAGGCACAGACCAGTAGGAGTTGCTGACTGGCTCCATTCACTATACTCACATACGTCACATGAAAGCAAAGAACATTTACTGATACAGTAAACAAAGAAAATCTAAAATCATATTTACATTGTGATATTTTCATTTTCACTCTACATATAATAGTGAAAGTGCACAATTGGGGCTCTCGGATACAAAAAAAACCACAATCAACAAAGACAGATACATTTAAATCAAAATGGAGTAAATAAAAAGGCTTAAAGTTACCCAATTCACAGCAATACATCTCTATTCTAATGACACCAAAAGTAAAAGGAGACTTTTACTGACCAGAATCAACACAAAGACATTTCTGCCGTCACACCTGCCAATCAATCATATCCTGTGTGAGGTAATACACTGGTGCCAGTGTATTACCTGAGCAGACGGCACACACCTGGAGGTCACCATGGTTACCCCGAGCTACACTGTGTACATGAGCTGTACATTACATGAGTATACAGGTGAGAGGTGACACCGTCTACGTATGGCACAGAGTTCTATAGAATTTGCAAACATGAAGCAAGGCCACTGGGTAAGCGGCACAATAGCAAACAGTCTATTATGACGTAACGCGGTTTACATACGGTAAAAGTCACATGATATACTGTACCAGTCATTCAGAACAGTCTTGATGTACAAAGACATCTGAAGTGGACTAAATCAGCCACACACCCAACATCCAGATCAACTATCCAACACATGGAGCAACAAACACACAGGTAAAGCTACGCCAGTACAAATATCCAATGGTAAAAAAAAGACGAAATATAATTTAATAAATTCCAAAATARAAAAWATGTCTGTGTGTGTGTTTATTTGTGTGTATATAGGTACACTACCGTTCAAATGTTTGGGGTCACTTAGGTCTTTGTTTTCCATGAAAACATACATGAAATGTGATATGGATTTTTCTTTGCAACTCTGCCTAGAAGGTCAGCATCCAGGAGTCGCCTCTTCACTGTTGACATTGAGACTGGTGTTTTGCGGGTACTATTTAATGAAGCTGCCAGTTGAGGACTTGTGAGGTGTCTGTTTCTCAAACTAGACACTCTAATATACTTGTCCTTTTGCTTAGTTGTGCACCGGGGCCTCCCACTCTATTCTGGTTAGAGACAGTTTGCGCTGTTCTGTAAAGGGAGTAGTATACCGTGTATTACGAGATCTTCAGTTTCTAGGCAATTTCTCGCATGGAATAGCTTTCATTTCTCAGAACAAGAATAGACTGACGAGTTTCAGAAGAATGTTTCTGGCCATTTTGAGCCTGTAATCGAATCCACAAATGCTGATGCTACAGATACTCAACTAGTTTAAAGAAGGCCAGTTTTATTGCTTCTTTAATCAGAACGACTGTTATCAGCTGTGCTTACATAATTGCAAAAGGGTTTTCAAATGATCAATTAGCATTTTAAAATTATAAACTTGGATTAGCTAACACAACGTGCCATTGGAATACAGGAGTGATGGTTGCTGATAATGGACCTCTGTACGCCTATGTAGATATTCCATAAAAAATCTGCCGTTTCCTGCAACAAAAGTAATTTACAACATTAACAATGTCTACACTGTATTTCTGATCAATTTGATGTTATTTTAATGGACATTTCTAAGTGACCCCAAACTTTTAAACGGTAGTGTATGTGTGTACCAAAGACTAAAGGGAGGGCGACCGGGAAAGATGATGAAAATCTAAGAGGTAGGATATGAGGAGAAAATAGATGATAAGGAAACAGGAAGTAAAGGGAAGCTCTGACAGGAAATTGAAATAGGAGAGAGCAGATTCAGAGTTCAGACCACAGCAGGAGGAGAGGAGAGGAGAGACAACAGCAAAGGTTCTGGCTGCGTCCCAATGCTCTCATATGGCCTCCTTGCCTTGCCTCCTTTCAATCATGTAATTGACAATGGAAGTAAGACATTTCATACTATTTGGACATGGCCTCTGTTTTTCCAATCAGCTATTAAAATATATACAGTACCAGTCAAAAGTTTGGGCACACCTACTCATTTCAGGGTTTTTCTTAATTTTTACTATTGTCTACAATGTAGAATAATAATGAAGACATCAAAACTATAAAATAACACATATGGAATCATGTAGTAACCAAAAAAGTGTTACACAAATCAAAATATATTTTTGGGGCCTTTTAGCAAATAGGGCTATCTTTTGTATACCACCCCTACCTTGTCACAACACAACTGATTGTCTCAAATGCATTAAGAAGGAAATAAATTCTACAAATTAACACACCTGTTAATTGAAATGCATTCCAGGTGACTACTTCATGATGCTGGTTGAGAGAATGCCAAGAGTGTACAAAGCTGTCATCAAGGCAAATAGTGGCTACTTTGAAGAATCTAAAATATATTTTGATTTGTTGAACACTTTTTTTGGTTACTACATGATTCCAATATGTGTTATTTCATAGTTTTGATGTCTTCACTATTATTCTACAATGTAGAAAATAGTAAAAATAAAGAAAAACCCTTGAATTAGCAGGTGTGTCCAAACTGTTGACTGGTACTGTATAATTATACCGAACAATCACTGCTTAACTGCATATCAAATTGAAGTCATGAAACTCAGTTCGAGCACATTTTTAACCTCTAGCTTCCATCCCTACCCTCTGTGCTTCCAGGTAAAAGGACTCCCATACATTCCATGATACATGTACTGTTATCAGTTTCCATGATACTATCAAGTGATTTTAAGGCCATTTTAAGACAGTTGGAATACAGCCAATGGAGTGATGAGTATAACCTTTTGCCTTTTAAAATCCTTCCTGTACCACCCCCTGGTCAATCAGAGCCAGGTTCCAATTAATTTCTCTCAAGTCTGAATCAGATCTTTGTTCTTGATTACTATCACTATTCCCTGTCAGCACATGACAACATACATCATCTCGAAAAGCAACACTTTGTTTACTTTCAAAGACCAGAATCTCTGGTTCTTAGGAAGAGCAGCTGAGGAGCTGCTACCGGCCCAGGAATGCCCACAGCCTACACACTGATGCTGACATACCGATGTGGCGTCTGGAGGCCTAACAGACGGTCTGTGATTTGGTTCTCCAGAAAACAACAACTGACAGAGATGGATCTGCAGTAGCATAACAGGAATTCCATGATACCAACCACAGAGAGAGTTGCTACATAAGACAATGAGTGAATAATTTAATCAGAAACTGGGGCTGTAGGTGGTCTGAATTTCGAAACAAGTTGCTTCTTGAGATGAATACAGAACGTGTGTGTGTGAGTGGGGTGATTATGCATGCATGTCTGTTTGCAGCATTTTTAAAGAGAGTGCGTCTCAATACATATTTTTTTCAGTGTGTCTGAAAGCGTGTTTATGTATAAGCCTGTGTGTTTGTGTGTGTGTGTGTGTGTGTGTGTGTGGGGTCAGGGTCGGTGGAGGAACTTCTCGTTGTAACGGTGGATGGTAACACAGCCATGGTAGGAGATGGGGCGAGGCATGGCGGCCACCCCGGTGATGATGCCTGTTGCCGGGTCGTAACACAGGATGGTGTCTGAGGCCTCGCCGTTCTCACCCCGCCCACCCAGGATGAAGATCTTCCCATTACACACAGACATGCCACAGCTCTCCTGGAGAGACAGAGAGAGAGAGACAAAGACAGAGAGAAAGAGAGAGAAAGACCAAGACCGAGAGAAAGAAAGAAAGAGAGATAGAGACCAAGACAGAGAGAAAGAAAAAGAGAGAGAGACCGAGAGAGCGAGACCAAGACAGACGAGAAAGAGAGAGAAAGAGCCGAGAGAGAGACCGAGAGAGACGAGACCAAACAGAGAGAGAGACCGACGAGACCAACAGAGAGAGAGACGAGAGCAGACGAGACGAGAGAGAGAGAAACGAGAGAGGAGACAAGCAGAGAGAGAGAGAGAGAGGAAGACGAGGCACGAGAAGAGAGAGGAGAGAGGAGACAGAGACAAGACGCAAGAGAGAAAGAGAGAGAGACCGAGAGGAAAGACAAGAGAGAGAGAGACCGAAGACCAATACAGAGAGAAAGAGAGAGAAAGAAGCAGAGAGGAGGAAGAGAGAGTAGACCAAAGACAGAGAGAGAGAGAGAGAGACCAAGACAGAGAGAAAGAGAAAGCGAAAGAGAGAGAGAGAAAGAGGAAGAGAGAGAGAGAGAGGAAGAGAGAGAGAGAGAGAGAGAGAGAGAGAGAGAGAGGAAGAGAGAGAGAGAGAGGGTAAATGTTCCTCATCAATGTTCCCTCCTTTTTTGGGGGTGAAATGAAAAATCTCCAGTTATAATGTAATGTGAACACTGTATTTGTTTTCATAAACTATTGTTACCTCATAGCAGCTCTGAAGTTGAAATGAAAGTCTCCCAGTATCATAGCTGATGTCATCATTACCTGTTTGCTGAATGTGTGCACCACGTGCATCCAGTAGTCCTCTGCAGGGTCGTAGCAGAAAATGGACTTGGTGAGACCTCCTGTCACATAGATCAGGTTGTTCAGGGAGACCGCCGTGATGCAGCGCTTCGCGATGGGGATGCTTGCCCTTAGTACCCAGGTGTCTGCCTCTGGGTCATAGCACTGGACCTAGAGATATCACGTGGATTTAATGATTGATTCATTATGTCAGGTTCAAAAACTGTGGTTTGAAAAGTATAGCTGTGCATGGATACATGGACTCAGAGCATAACACATGAAAACATTATGCAGTACAACAATTTATTTCCTACTTGGATCTTGGTAAAAAACTTAGAAACACATGGAACATGCAGAAACGTTGGACAGACAGATTGTACAAGCAAGAGGTATGGAATTGGACATGTCAACACACATACATCTCAGTTTAATCAATAATAATAATATTTCAGTTGACCTATTTTCTAATCCTTTCAGTGGTGGAAAGTATTACAGCAAGATATGCAAAACACTATGAGAGCTCCCGGCCAAACCATCCCTCCCTCCCTCCCCTTCCTTCTCTTCCTGCCTGTTTTTCTCTCACTTTAACGGTCATAAACAGAGCAAGTGCTTAAAATACTTTTTACAGCTGGCCCATCTAGCGGAAATGGCTCAGTTCTGCCTGGCTCAGTTCTGCTAGAGCAAGATTCATGACAATAAATATCAACCTGCAATGCAAAGGGGCGGCTAGGACAAGAGACAAGTTAAACTATAGGAAAGGTGACCGTTTTCTAGGAAAGGAGACAAAGGGGATTAGATAAAGGTGACACATTTTCTAGGACAGGAGACAAATGAGACTATAGGAAAGGTGACACATTTCAAGGAAAAGAGACAAAGGGGACTAGGAAAGGAAATATAACTTTTAAAATACTATTAGAACAGAGCCCAAGTGTGATATCTGTACGACCCAAGACAGAGACAGAGACAGACAGAGACAGACACAGAGACAGACACAGACAGACACAGAGACAGACACAGAGACAGACAGACACAGAGACAGACACAGAGACAGACACAGAGACAGACAGACACAGAGACAGACAGACACAGAGACAGACAGACACAGAGACAGACACAGAGATAGACACAGAGACAGAGCAATGCAGCCTTTGTCTGTGTTCATTTATCAGACATCACCACTGGTTCCAAGAGGAGAGAAAACCGACTGCCGCACTACATCCAGGAGATATCACTCTCCTGGACCCGTATTCATATCAGAGTAGGAGTGCTAATCTATGATCAGGTCCCCTGTCATTATAATCTAAAAGGCAAAACTGATCCTAGATCAGTACTCCTAGTCTAAGACACTTTGTAAAAAAAAAAAAACTTTTGTCATTTAGCAGACACTCTTATCCATTTCATACTTTTTTTCCCTTCTCCATACTGGTTCCCTGTGGGAACCGAACCAAGCACCTCACTCCATCAACTGAGCCACACAGGACTATATCACTGAGGGACTGTACATCATTGATGCCATAGGGGTGCCCCTTAGATAGGGGGTATCAAAAGGGAGATAAAAACACCATCCTGTATGTCAGGAAGCCCTGTCTGTTCTGTGTACATTTGATATACATTAAAAGCTGTCTCCATAGGAGAACCCTTTCTGGTTCCATGTAGACCAAAGTGTTCAACCTGGAACCAAAAAGCTATAGGGAGGTGTTGTGATTTTATCTAGTCCTCTGTCCTCCAGCTATAGGGATTCGCTGTACAGTACTTGAACTGGAAAAACAGCCACCTTATTCAAACAAACCTTATTCAACCCATGTGTTATAATATCAGCCAAAGGGTTATTAGAGAACCATGTGTTATAATATCAGCCAAAGGGTTATTAGAGAACCATGTGTTGTAATATCAGTCAGGAAGTTATTAGAGAACCATGTGTTGTAATATCAGTCAGAGGGTTATTAGAGAACCATGTGTTGTAATATCAGTCAGCAGAGAGGGATAACACAAGTGGTTCTCTAATAACTCCCTGACTGATATTACAACACTGGTTCTCTAATAACCCTCTGACTGATATTACAAACACTGGTTCTCTAATAACCCTCTGACTGATATTACAACACATGGTTCTCTAATAACTTCCCTGACTGATATTACAACACTGGTTCTCTAATAACTTCTGACTGATATTAACAACACATGGTTCTCTATAACTTCCTGACTGATATTAAACACATGGTTCTCTAATAACTTCCTGACTGATATTACAACACATGGTTCTCTAATAACTTCCTGACTGATATTTATAAACATGGTTCTCTAATACTTCCTGACTGATATTACAACACATGGTTCTCTAATAACTTCCTGACTGATATTACAACACATGGTTCTAATAATTCCTGACTGATATTACAACGTGGTTCTCTAATAACTTCTGACTGATATTACAACACATGGTTCTCTAATAACTTCCTGCTGATATTACAACACTGGTTCTCTAATAACCCTGCTGATATTCAACACTGGTTCTCTAATAACCCTCTGACTGATATTACAAACACATGGTTCTCTAATAACTTCCTGACTGATATTACAACACATGGTTCTCTAATAACTTCCTGACTGATATTAAAACACAGTGGTTCTCTAATAACCCTTGACTGATATTATAAACACATGGTTCTCTAATAACTTCCTGACTGATATTACAAACATGGTTCTCTAATAACTTCCTGACTGATATTACAACACATGGTTCTCTAATAACTTCCTGACTGATATTAAACACATGGTTCTCTAATAACTCCTGACTGATATTAAACACATGGTTCTCTAATAACTTCCTGACTGATATTACACACATGGTTCTCTAATAACTTCCTGACTGATATTACAACACATGGTTCTCTAATAACCTCTGACTGATATTACAACACATGGTTCTCTAATAACTTCCTGACTGATATTACAACACATGGTTCTCTAATTAACCCCTTCTGATGATATTACAACACATGGTTCTCTAATAACCCTCTGACTGATATTACAACACATGGTTCTCTAATAACTTCCTGACTGATATTACAACACATGGTTCTCTAATACTTCCTGACTGATATTAAAACAGGCATGGTTCTCTAATAACTTCCTGACTGATATTAACACACATGGTTCTCTAATAACTTC